>NC_087171.1:21838266-21945766 GCF_035594125.1 Scylla paramamosain | reverse complement strand
TTATTTCACAGCTAAGGAGGCCCGTGCTCATAAACGCTTTGCTCTCTCACCACGACTATTTTCAAAGGCCACAGAAATTACTTGTCCAGAGTGTTTCTCCTGTTCATACATTACATAAGGAGGTAGTTTCAGTGATTTTGGAGCTTGGATTATCGTGTGAAGCTAACTTTTTTTTCCTCTCTCTCTTCCACTTATAAGCTGCGGGGAACAGTTACTAAAATGCATTTATAAAAAATAAAAAAAAAAAAGTAAAAATAAAAACAAATTTATCAATTCCATTTTTTCACACGATTTTCAAGTTTTTATATGCCTAGAGAGAGAGAGAGAGAGAGAGAGAGAGAGAGAGAGAGAGAGAGAGAGAGAGAGAGAGAGAGAGAGAGAGAGAGAGAGAGTGGTATGTCAGACAGGATACGAACATAAAGTAATAAGACCAAGACCAACCACACAATACGAACCCTGAGATAATAAATAAATAAATAAATAAATAAACAAATAAACAAACCACTAAATACCCTAATAAATTCCCTGGAGGTAAAAGGAAAACAGACACAAGTACCCTCTTCCCAGTTGCAACCCGTGTTTCCTTGGTGTTCGTTGGTGATGCAGAGGAGGATAAGAGCATCACTTCCTGTGCTTTGGTAAACTGCTCACAACTTCCTGTCTATGGTCGATAAATCACAGCTACTTACCGCGTACACGACCTGAAATTCACACTTGTATTCAGGGCAGCGTGTTCCGTTTCACTGCAAAGTTCACAAAGTCGCGGTAATTTTGCTAGTTGAGGTCAGGTTGGATATGGTACCGCTGCCACTGACGCTCGCTCACCAGTCATGTACTCCCGGCTTGCCTTTAAAACATCCTGCAAATTTACATTAATCTTGCCAAAAGCGTTGACGAATAGCAAGAAACCAAGTTATTTTATTTAATCTGGACAATCAAGGACTTCGGTGAAAATATACACAATGTTAGTTTACCGCACGTTTCAAAAGGAGAGAACGGAATCCATGACCGATCGAGTGAGAGCATCAGTGTTACCAAGTCCGCAAGTACGCAAGTTCCTCAGACACAAACAAACACAGACAGATAGAAAACAGTATCCCACGTATATATATAAACACAAAAGAAGAAAAAGAAAGTAACAGCGCATATAGGAGGAAAAAAAAAAGAGCACGAGAAGACCAGAGACGGTATGAATCATTAACAGCGATGATAACAAGCCGGGGAGCCTCGGTATTTTACACAAGGGAGCAACACATTAACGCAAATAAAGCCAATTTTTCAGCACGTAATCATAGTGTAAGTGGATTACTACGCTAAATTGTGACAGCTAAGAGTTCTGGGTGCGGGAAGCTAAGAACAACCTGTGAAACTAACGAGTGTAAATCTTCGTGTAAATATTGCGCCAAATAATACGGCATGAATTCCAACCTGACACATCCGGGCGGAAATTATGTGCAAGAGTAGCGGATGTACGTACAGCACAAGGCTCAAGTACCACAGAGATGCAACACAACCCAGCCCGCACTCAAAAACGCATTGCCCTCTCACCACGACTATTTTCAAAGGCCACAGAGATGATTACCCGTGTTGATAATGTGGAAATCTTAATAATTCGTCATTAGAACCGTAGAAACACCCTTAAAAACCCGTGTCATTTCAACCAGAGGCTTTTGAAAGTAGTGAAGATACAGCGCAGAAGTGTATCAGCATACGGTCCTGCGGCACTAACAATACGGCTACTGCACAACGCTCTTAGGTCCAATTGTGGCAACAACTACTTGGCTAATGAGATAATAGGGGATGAATCAGTATGCAGCCTCCTCAACAAAGATGCTGCAGCCGTCTTAACTACCCTGGTTGATGGAGTGAATAGCTGCTGCGTGGCTGCCTCGCCTGATCTGGCTCACTCACAGCAGAATACGCACCATAAGGAAGAGCATTCTGTGGCGTGGTACTGCTGCGTGCGTCTTCCTGTGGCTTACCTTACCAAGCGAAGGAGTGATAGTACTTGATGTGCAATAATATACAATGAAGCTTTGTTTTTTTGCTTCTGAAGAACTAGCAAATAAATAAAAGTCCTGCATAAGAACTATCACAATCAATGATACTAACAACAACAACAAAAACAACAATAATAATAATAATTGTTTTTTCCTTTCTAAATTGTTTAAAAGTTTAACAACAACAACAACAACAACAACAACCAAAAATAATTTTTTTTTATTCTGTTTAAAAGTTAAATATTCATGAAGTCAAATATTACTACTGACATACACAGAATGCCTCAATTTTAAGTAGGGAACATATCTGCATTATCAGATCAAAAATTTTTATCGAAATCTTTTCTTTTTTCTTTCTTTTTTTTTTTAAGATCCAGACGTGAATAAAAAATACAAGAAATTTTGCAACTAAAATTTTTTTTTTTTTTTAAATTAGTCAGTCACAGTCAGTCAATGTGTTGTAGGCACAAAGGCTGCACAGTATCATGAGAAGCACAATGACAAACAATACATTACTTACTACACACATTCACATTAAAGGCAACACAAGACCATCACACGCTGACCATCCAACCCATCACCCTGAAAGGCTGAGCAAGCAACACTGACATGGGGCATCTGGCACACTTCCTCCCCTGCTAAGAGAGTCCTGTGGTGGAGAATGCTCTACAATCACCAAACACCTTGAACTGAACAACTATTCCAGCACAACATTTATCTAAGTCCGATTTTTTGCCACAAACCAATAAAATTGTTCTTGATTAACCTTCTTAACCACAAACCAAGAGAACTGTTCATCTTGGTGTATTTTCTAAGCCACAAACCAAAAGAAAATAATCTTAGTAAAATCTTTTTGACACAAATTAAGAAAACTGTGATTTATTAAACATTTTAGCCACAAACCAAGTGAACAGTTCATCTCAGTGCACCATCCCAAGCAGAATCCAACCAGACTCATCTTGGTGTATCTCCCAGCCACACATCAGGCACTCTCCTTGGGGTACTCACCCTAAGGAGCCGGCACGTCGTTTTCTGCCATCTATGCTGCCTGAAATGAAAATGTATGTATGAGGTTTTTTAAACACAGATGTCTTTATAGCTTTTTTACCTCCCCACTACCAAAAAACCCTGCAAAATGACAAATCCTGTGCAGTTTCTCTAGTAATTTGGATCAAAATCATGACAATCCAGTGGTAGTTACTGTACTCTTACCTCTTGTTTTGCATGTCACTAACAGCCCAAGAATTGTAGTCATTAAGTGAGGGAGTACATTCTCTAGTGCTAAAAAGATGCAGCCAGCAATATACTACATTACAATGTACTTCCCTTTCCTTGACTGATTCATACATTTTAATCTACAAATTACTTTCTTCCTCAATATCATTTAAATTACTTTCTTCATACTAGTCATATTAAGGTTTTTTTTTAGCAGTTTATTTATATGGACATCTGGAAACATGCATACACCGGCAACCACTTTAGTCATTCATACTTATGTCCTAATTCAAAGTTCTTGAAGCTGTAAGGCAAGGCATATTAAAAACAGCATAATTCCTAGACCCACTTCCATCCTCATCACCTCACAAACTTGCCTAACCTTCAGCTTGATTTCTCTTACCACTCATCTTTTCCTGCTGATCTAATTTTTGTTATCCTCTTCATACAGGCTGAAGATCTTGATATACAATGAAACACCACCAGTTCGACAACAAGCATAGCATTGCACACACATTGAAGCAGTTTATATACAGAATACATATACCCTAAGTGCCAGGTCTAAATTACAATAAGGTCAGAAGAGATATGTTGCCCTGCACTGCATCACCATCTCACCTATACACCTGAAAGAGATTACGAGAGGTGATAACGGCAAAGCACGCGTACACCAAAGGAGCAAACTGGACTAATATAGGCAGAGACAGATCACAAGTGTAGCTCAGGGGCTGTATACTACAATTAAGAGTATATATCCATATATATATCCATATATACATATATATGTATATATGAAAGTAGTGTATGGTTACAAAGTTCCATATTTCAACAAATCATTTTACTTTCCTGTACTAATGTATTTTTTTTATCATATTTAATCTCAGCATGTCTGCACATTACAAATATTTGAAGCACTGTGTTTCCTCTATCACAGCACCTGCTAGCTTTGCCATCCTGACAGTATATCTCATAAGTGTAGATCTTAACATCAACAATAAAATGAGGCACACATTATCTAAATCCATAAAGTTTATTAAGTAACCAAGAGTAAAATTTCCTTCTCTTTATATTGAGTGACACCACAACAACCTCACACTGATGTCATAAGGGAAGCTGCAAGAAGCCATCAGACTTGCACGTGGCCAGTCCCTATCAGGCCTCACAACACTCCTGAACCCATCACACCATCACCACACACTTGCAGACCACCACTCACAATTATTGAACACTACACTTCAAGCTGTTTCCCACACGTCTGATAACTTTAAGCCTGCATCGCTGCCTTCACTCTAGTGTTACTGTTACCTTATCCATGATGATATGTAATTCTGAATGTTTTTTACAAGTCACAGACAACCCATCTACTCATCAGCATGTATAAGTAATATTCACTCACCTTACTCGTATTTTTTTCTGTTCCCAGCAGCTACACAGAACCAGACTCTAATCTAAGCTTGTTCCATATTTGGTGATAGAAGACTGTAATATCAGCTAGTCTCAGAAATTTATAGTCACATATATGCCAATAAATATGAACATGGATAAGGATATCCTAAAATTCACTCAACCAGTTTACATTTTTTGCCTTTTTTTTTTTTACAATTGTTTAATATTAAAATGTCTGCTCCACATCAGGAGCATAGACATATCCTGACAGAACACTGATGGCTGAGTAACACTGGACTAGCCTAAAGCGAAGTTCATTTCTAAGTCACCATCTGAAGTGCCGTTAGCTGACCACACCAGCCAGTTGTCAGAACACACCAATAGGGCAAACAGACTAGAACAGCCTAACTAAAGCACACTGCCAAACTACACAAACCTTGCCCATTCACTACACTTAACATTATAAACCAGTGAAAATACACTTTCAGTACATTTCATCACCAAAACAAAATAACCAACTCAATTTCAATACCCAAAATTATTTTCTTAAGTAAAATTCTACCTTTAAATAATCAATTATAGTTGGTCTAAACTGAGAAAGAACTTAAGTCATATTTAAATAAACATCTTCATGTTTGGGGTAAGATAAAAAAATAAAATGCAAAATCATTAAGTGTCTTGCCTCTGGCTGATGGCCAATAACTGTCACATCTATCACAGCTGCCACTGTTATTCAACATATAATAATTTACATAATATAATGAATATGCAGTATAAGTGGGTGTGGCACATCACAGACTGGTTGCACACTCACTGGCTGAGTCCAAACACTGCCACACCACTCCTTGCATGTCACACATGCATGTCACACATGGATGGATAGTGGGCATCATGGACCTCATTCTGTGCTCGTATTTCTAGAGTGAGATCAGCAAAATACCAACCCGCCACAAGGCATAAAAGCACCCATGTTTTTCAATGAGTTAATGAAAGCCTGTTCCACTCACAAGCAAAACCCACATCCAGGTTTGGGTTGAATCCTGAACCAGGTCTGTGGCTACTGTCAAGGGATAGGTGACCTGAATCAGAATCCATCTTTTACTTATAAACAAAGATAAATGTTTACAAACTGAATAAAAAATTATTCTCTAGATGGAGAAGACTAAAGACAGGGCAAAGAATATTCCTATGCATTATGACAGGTAGGATAAGGTACTGTAAAAAATGGGTATTATCTGGATGTCTTTTCCATGTTAGGATGCATTCATAATTCTCCAGTTCTACTTGATGTGAACAAAAAACAACTTCACTGGAGCTAGAAGGCCTTGTTTTTGTTGGTGTGTACCTGGACCACCACTGCACAGTACACAAAAACCCTCTCCACCTCAACCACCAATAATGCCACTCATGTCACACATTCTCCTCAATTTTCAGCACATATCTATTCTCAAACAAACCAATTATCCTTATTCTTCATCAAATATCTTCTTCCATTACTATAAAACATAACTAAAGACAACAAAATCCCTGTCCATCCTCAGATATTCTCTACTATTACGAGAAAACACACATAACTGAAGCCTTGATAAGACAGCAGAGAGTGATGCACTGTGGCCACAAGCATCACAGCATCTAGACCAACTACCTACCCATAAGAACTCCAAATCAAGGGTCCTACTAAGCCATTACAATCTTGGATGACTTGAGTTTGGTCACTAAATGAAACCTCCAAAATCACTCCAACTTGTGAACTGTAACCAGATCTAGCTAAATGAGAGAGGTTATAACGCCTTCAATAAAAAGCATAGCCTACAAGATCACTCCAACTCATGAACTGTAATCAGATCTAACTAAATGAGAGAGATTATAATGCCTTCAATAAAGAGTATATAGTTTAAGTTCATGGTGACCAGCCAGTAGGTTCAGCCTTCATTCTTTCTATATCAATTACAAAAGAGCAGTTGGTTAGGTCACAACTGTTCTGTAATAACACATCTTTTACATCACAAACACACATAAAAGTATTATTTAAAGCAAACTTATTTTTTTTATACTTTCACTCTTTCCCTCTCTTCTTTTTGTGAGAGAAACGCATGTACTGTAAAGACATTTGCCTCGATGCAACATAACAACACTTCAGCTTCAATAAAAACAAAATAAAGGGATGAAGTACAGAGGAATGTGAAATCAATATTTACTGTCTATCACAACCACAAGAAAAAAAAAAAAAAGAAAAAGAAAAACTCCCCAGACAAGGAGCGTGTATCAGGATCCTTGTTTACGAGAGGCACAGCAAGCACTTCTCACCTGCCCAAATTCAGGCCAGTCAGGTTTGGGGGATCCCGCACACGCCCCATATAAGTGTAGGAATGTACAGATGATCATGGACATTGAGTTTTTTTTCCCCTCTACACCACATGATATATAGGTTAGGTTATATATATATATACATATATATATATACCAAGCATTATTCCTTTTATGTTCTTGTCTTCCTTCATTTTCCCGAGCCAGTGATTCACAAACTTCTAACCACCGCCTGCAAGGAGAAACTGCCAATATTTTTGGAGGATTATGGAAGGGTAGTGTAAGCAATAAATGTGAAAATTTTTCTCTCTCTCTCTCTCTCTCTCTCTCTCTCTCTCTCTCTCTCTCTCTCTCTCTCTCTCAGGTACTGTTCAAAATTCTGCATTATACAGTGCTAGTTTTTCACTTCTGTATAAACTCAGACTGCACAAGCACACTCTATTCCTTATAGAGTGTGTGTGCCAACAACACGAAACTGAGGTGTTTATAAGATCTGGCGTACTTATCAGATGAGAGAGAGACTGGAGGAGATGAAAGAACTTAAGTATCTGGGAACAACGTTATGTAAACATGCCAAGATGGATAGCAGAATAAGAGAGAAGGCTGCAAAAGGTTACTGCATGTAAGATTCATCTGCAAAGGGTTATTAAAGGGAGAAATGTAGGAAGCAAAGTGATGTTTAAGTATTAGTATTATGCCAATATTGACATCTGGATATTGACATCAATTTGAGCATGGAATAAGCCATAGTGTTCTCTGGCAATGAAGGAGGGCATGATAAAATGAGACTGGAGAATGAGAGAAATGGAAATGTACAAGAGATGCAGTAAGATCATCTGTGCAAATGGAATCAAGTGTGAAATGATGAAATTTTGGCTTCCCTCAGATTTCAATATTTACATGGAGGAATCTTATATAATTTCCCTCCATGTATAAGACTGCCTTCCTAGTAAATTCTCTGTGGCAGTGAAATCTGCAACACTTTTCTCATTTTGGTTAGTCTAGGCCACAGCAAACTTGTGGAGAATCTATCAGTAGTGAAGTGATGGAGGCAGCAAAGCAGTGTCTTGAGATGGACTGAGGACCAGGAGTGAATGAGAGTGACAAGACAAAATGATACACTAGTGCTGGTGTATGTGAGGAAGGAAATGGTAGGAAAGTAGGGAGGCTTGAAGGTAAACAGATTAGGTTCATTCTTATGGCCTCTGATTTGCTGACAATCTTAAAAAACCTGACTAATGATTGATTCTTATCACAAAAAAGGGTCTTACAAGTGAGGCCAAAACACTAATCACAGTGGCAAACTCAGGAAATGCCTTCAGTAACTAACTTTTTGGTAATGTTAAAATCAGTTGTCTTCCCCACGTCTGTTTTGTATTCTTAAACTTGCCAGTATCCTCTCTCTCTCTCACACACACACACACACACACACACACACATTATATAATTACACATCTTCACATATTAATACATTATGTACTATCATCCAACAATTTCTGAAAGGTCAAATGACAAACTTGTTCCTCTCTGACCCAAGTCCTTTCTGCCCGAAGCTCTCCCTACTGCGTGAATATCTAGTGAAACACGACTCCATGAGTGGCAAGGCAGTGCTGCTCTTCAACTCATCAAACATCAGCTATGTACGGTCATGGTCAAAAGTTGAATGACTTGCTGCACTCACTTAATATTCTCCTTTGCTAGCAATTTCTTTAAAACAAAACTTTCAATTAACAAATCATCAAATCACAGACTTGAAATCAACAAAAGTGAAAATGATGGAAGTACATGTGGCAGATTAGTCACCTAATGACCATGACTACACAGATAACCAAGAACTTGAACCTGGTGACGGCAATCAACAGTGCACGTGACAGATGCCTCACAATCCAGTTCCTGTCTGACATGAAGAACAGAAACTCAACTGTGTTAAGTGGTGAGACCATCAGAGTTCCTACAAGCATTTTATAATGTTCACTGTTCTGAAATGAAAAGTCTACAAAAATACAAAAGAAATATATGAAAGAACTTTGATATATCTATCTAACCATATACTAGTCCAGTAATCCCACACGGGTTGGCCCAGACAAAGCACTATACACTCATACACGTCATTCACACTCTTAGCTCCATCAGCCCTTGATGAAATGGAATTCTTTCATGTAAGAGGGCACTGGCCAAGGGCAACAGAAAAGGAAGAATAAAAGGCCCACTCAAAGTCCCAGTCCACAAAACAAAGACAAATGGATCTCCCAGTCATTCAAGTCATAGGAAGGGGGGAATACAGAACCAGACAGGGAGTTCCTGAGTTTACCATAAAAAGGAATGAAAGACTAAGAATACTGGCTAATTCTTGCATTAGAAAGGTGGACTAAATAGGGGTGAGAGAAAGTAGAAAGTCTTATGCAGAGAGGCCACAGGAGGGGAGGCACGAAAACAAGATCAGAAGAGTCCCATCAGGTCCACGAGCCTTCCGAGGGTTAAGGCCAGTGAGGGCATCAACAACATTACTGCGAAGGATCTTAATGGTTAACACGAAGTAGTCAGAGGGTGGAGCAGAGGGAGAAGAACAAGCCCTGAATCACCCAAGGTAGAGTTTTTAGCAAAGCTTTGAACAAAGAGTCCAGCTTTAGATATAGATGAGATGGCAGTGGTGCCATCTGGTTGAAACAAAGGAGGGAAAGATGAAAAAGTAAAGTTACTAGAGATATTTTTGGTTAGGTGCCAGAAGTCACGAGGGAAGTTAGATCTTGAAAGATTTTGATATTTTCTATTGATGAAGGTGTTCTGGATAGTTGGAGAACAAACTTGGCATGATTCTAGGCAAAAATATAAAGTACATGAGATTTAGGTGACGGAAGGCTCAACTACCTTTTGCGGGCCACCTCTCTATGATATATAGCACGAAGACAGGCTGAGTTAAACCAAGGTTTGGAAGGTTTAAGACAAGAGAAAGAGTGAGGAATGTACACCTCCATGCCAGACACTGTTATGCACTCAGTACAGAGAAATGGGTCTCTGACACGGAAGCAGTAGTCATTCCAAGAAAAATCAGAATAATACCTCCACAGGTCCCCCACAATTAAAATGCCTGAGGCACCTCTGCCTTTGGGGATCCTGAGGAAGTGCTGGGACAATAGGTCAATATACAGATGGGGACATTTGTGATCTTCCCAGACAGGGGCTCCAAGGCCAGTGTAAGTCGTCATAAAAGACTTTGAATTTTGAGGGTAGTGTGCGTGTGTGTGTATTAAATGCATGTAGAGTTGTGTGAAGGAAGAGAGTTGTCTTTAGAGGTCAGGCTGTGACTGCCCCCTTGTATTGTGAGACACAAAGGAAAACATTCAGTGTCTCTGAAAAGTTCACAGCCCCCCTTGATCCAGCACAAAGCCAGTGCAGAGCTTGAGACTTCACTGGGAGAAATTGTCGTTTCAGTAGGTGTCTACTGTCTCCTCTACTTAGTAAGCAGTTAGCAAAATCAGAAAAGCAGTAAGTGCAAAAACTCCAATAGAAGATAGGAAGAGATGCAACATTACAGCAAAGAGTGAGAGGCTTAAGACAATCATTCATAGAAGAGGAGTTGATAAAAGGAAATGCTTTTGATTTCACCCTATCTAGGAGAGCATTGT
The DNA here is from genome assembly GCF_035594125.1 of Scylla paramamosain. Classification (NCBI taxonomy): domain Eukaryota; kingdom Metazoa; phylum Arthropoda; class Malacostraca; order Decapoda; family Portunidae; genus Scylla; species Scylla paramamosain. The sequence continues at coordinate 21,935,232 of NC_087171.1, read as the reverse complement.
TCCAGCACACTCCATACATAGACAGATAAGGCCCCTGTACAAAGTTAGAAGCTGTAGGAGTGAGAAAAACTGGCAGAGATAGCTCAGAACACCTAACTTCATAGAAGCTGTTTTGGCAAGAGACAAGACATGAAGTTTCCGGTTTAGATTATTAGTAAAAGACAGGTCGAGGATGTTCAGTGTAGATAAGAGGGACAGATGGAGAGGGAATAGCTATCTGGAAGACTGTGTCGAGTTGATAGATGGAGGAATTGGGTTCTTGAGGTAGTGAACAACACCAAATGATCAGACTTCACTAGACATCCAAAACAACAAACTTCTTTTACATGTATAATCATCTTTAAAATGGAAGACAATAAAAGTACATGATACCACAAATTTATGTACAATCTAATCTTATACTAGACAAGTTAGACCCAAGGCAATATAAACAGTAAACTAGGAAAGAAAAAAATCATAACCATCTTTTCTGTAGCTTTTCCCCACAATCACAGACTTGCTGGTAATTGCCAGTCACCCTCACATAGCTCTCCTTCATCTGTCCTCCAGTCAGTGTTGTAACTCCCAAATCTTCTGTGCAGTCCCTCTAATTCAGCCTGCTTTGTCATCTCAGGTACATTCAATTCTATCTGCTCTGCTCTTCACCTTTGCAGTGTCCGTACCATTTTACCTTCTACATCCTTTCCTTTTGCTGTACTCGATCCATCCTTGTCACAGTGAGCTATGACAGGACAGACACAAGCATTCTTCCTTCCTACACCTAAAGTCATTTTGGCACACAATCTTGGGTGTTCCTGAGATTTTCAAAGGTGTTAACAATATTCCAGTGACAGTTTAATAATAAGTACTAATCACCAATAGGAAAAAACACAGAAAAACGTGAATAAGCACTTAAGTAACATAGAGAATACACCTAAAGTGTCCAAAGCATCTGAGAATACTGGCCTATGGAACACAATACGTGGCTTTACAAAATACACACCGTATGAGAAACATGAGAGTTTAAAGAGCGACAGAACACAGGCGTAAGAAACACAGCGAAGCCCAAACAACAACCCTGGCACACAACAAAGGTCATAAACCCTCCGAGGAACAACTCAGGCAAGGAAACCGTATGTAAGAGACAAAAAGATCATGAAGCCCAGCATGGAGGAAGCCCCTGCAGGACCCTGAGGAAGGAACCGCCGGCGAGCCAAGCGGGACCTTAAAATTGGTGCAGGGTCGGGCAGGGGAGCTGGGCCTGGCTGCTCCTCGCACTCCACACACTCCACACACTCCACCTCGTCCTTACCTTGCACCACCTGGGTCGTCGCGGTCGCCATCTCCACCACCAGCTGACACTCACGCCCCCAGCACGCGAAAAGAAGACTACAGACGGGGTTGAGGAATATGAGGTAAACAAAGTCAGTGTTTACAATAAGCCCGACCCGAAATTCTCGCCAATTGCGAGACGCGACAACGAGATCACAGGTAGTGGGGGAGCATGCCGAGTGGAGATGTGTATAAAGTGTTGCTCTGGAATTTTGTAAGTTTTCGTCGTTATTATATATCCTGTGTTATCTTATTTGTATTATAGAATACCTTATAAGCCTTATAAACTGACGTGGTGCATATATGTTATTTATTAGGCCATCATCTGCCTCATCTTGGTGTATGTAAACTATTATAAAGGGATTTCTTTAGATAGAACTCATGCCTATCTACTCAATATTATTTTATTTAATTGTTTTCCACTCCATGATAGGTTATAAGATAATATAGTATCAATATATCAATGATTTGGGTATCCATGGAATTGTTACCGCATATTAGGCTTCTATAAGTTAAAGTAATTGGTAAATTGCTTTCCTGATTCATGGGCCTAATAGTAGTTTGGTCACTGATATAAAGAAGCAACATTTGCACCTATTCGTGATCCTCCTCACGAAAAATTATTTGTTTTATACGGTAATCTGTCGATACCCATTCAAGAAACTATTTCTCCAGTACATTACAATATTTCCTAACATGTTATTCATTATTATTTTTTTTTTCTTGTTGTGTGTGTCTCAAATTTTAAAGAGATACTTTATACTAATACAGCAACTGACGGAAAATAAGATTCAGAGAAAATGAGCAAAGAATATCAGAGACTAAACTAAATCTAAGTATGAGTAAAACTAAATCTAAGTATGAGTAAATGCATGTATGAAGAAAGTGAACTTATTACATTACATGAATGAATAATTAGTGTGTGTGTGTGTGTGTGTGTGTGTGTGTGTGACCAGTGAACACCAGGCACAGGCTTTCCATTACATAATCTAACACTTTATGGATTCTTACCGGATCATAACAGATCGGACCTAAGACTGAAGGAACAAAGGTAAACACAGCAGATCATGGCATACCTTTTATCAAACTTACAATCGAAGGAACAAAGCTGAAGGCAGTAGAAAGGTGTGTGCTCGAGTACTGGCCATGACTACGCAAGTGTCTACATTCCTCAAAACCTTTAGCGCCCCGAAAACGCAGCGATCCTTGAAGATGAGATGACAGTCACGGTATAGAAAGTCAAACATGATGCACGTGGACTGTGTTGGGGATCAGAGTGAGGGATATACTAAAGTGTTTCTCCAAGCATGTGACGGTTTTCTTGACGATAACTTTTGTTCTTTTATAATAAAGGTAGAGATCTGAAGTTACCGTTCATGAAATTATTTGCAGCCTCTTGTTCTAATTCTTGATTTTTGTAGATTCTTGTTGTGAACAGTGGAGAGATTGAGGTTAAAAGAGAGATCACAGGATTTCACCGTGATTATCAAATGCAGTGAAAACTATAGCAAAGATTTTAGGGCATTTTCTCAAACGTTTCGGCATCTCAAAGTAATTTTACTGGTTGTAGTAAAAGTTACTGGGAGTCTCAAAAAATTTTTTTTATTGTTTTGTTTTTATTCTAGTGATAGTTTTCAGAAGGACACTGCATAAGTATTGGAAGAAGCACAAATGAGAGCCCAAGTAATCATCTTCCTGGCTTACAAAAATAATCTTAATGCAAGAACGAAGTGTTTTGTCAATACGGGTCTTCAAGGGGAGTTTTGTGATTCTAATGGCAATATAACAATGACTGCAACACCAACAGGGGAAAATATCCATAAACAAGCTGCAATGGGAGTTTCTGGAGGTTTCAAGGATGTTCTCGTGATTCGAATGGTATAAAGAAGGACTCTGCATCTCCAATATTGAAAAACATCCATGAGAACCCTACACATATATTCGTGGCCTTTAACAAGAGCCCTTAGGAGTACAAAGTGTTTCAGAATATGGACCAGTGTGTTTAACGTCTGCTTTTCGCATTGTGTGATATCCTAAATGTGCGCGGTTTTTTAATACGCACCCTCCAGAGAAAAAAAATCAATAAGAACATAGAGAGCGATCCTCGAGGCAAGCTGTGGAATTCTTTCTTCCAGCACCTGCGTGGCCTTCCAGGAAAAGAGTATTACTTGTAGGAGTCCAGCGCGTTTAAATGAACATTGAGTTATCTTCTGTGTTTTGTTAGTTTATTTTTTTTTTATTTATCTATCTTATTTATGTTTTACGTGTGAAGAAGCTTGATCAAGGGCTTAAAGATTAGCAAAAAAACAAAAAAAAAGAAAAACGCTGAATTGCTGTTCCTAAATTAGATCAAAGGGTTTCAAAGAGGCAGGTCCACTTTGGTTCCAGAGGTGGGTGGTGTCTTGATACTTCTCTCAAAACAGCTCCAGTCAGGGAGAGAAAGAAACACGAGAAAGGGGTCCAGAGTTTTTAGGCACTAGACAAACAGGTGACTTGTATTAAAGTTAGCGTGGGAGATGAGCATAAATTACTCTTAAAGTCAAGCAGTGAACGCAATCAGTTACCTCATTCACCAGCGTCCAAGATCAAACAAAAGCGTGGGCGTAACATTTACATACCCCATGACAAACGGGGGTGAGACTGATGCCACTTTCAGCGAAGGTCTGAGGCATGAAAGGCGAAACAAGCACGATAATTAAAACATTAGAGGAGGAATAAATTTAAACATTATCCAGCAAAGATTTAGTCAAGCAGGGATAAATGACCCAGTTATCTAGAACACCCCTTATGAAAAATGGCAAAAAGGTCATGTACTTTTTTCTATGTAAAAGGGACATTGACCATGAAGAAAGACCCACTGATGTATGTGCCTGTCTCAAAAGCGAGGTCAGAAGGATAATCCAAAATCAGAGGATAAGTGTCTTGCAACTTCCCCTTTAAAAGAGTTCAAGTCATAGGAAGGAGGAAATACAGAACCAGACAGGCAAATTTAACACCAGCTAAGTTCAGAGCTCAACAGGTAAGGGCCACAGTCAACAGCGGTGATGGACAGGATGCAGTGGTCCCCTTTACCTGTGGCCCGCTGACCTGGTCTCGCCCGGGAAGAGATCAGCTTTAAGGAACCGACCAGTAAACCATAACATTGTCTGTCACTTCAGACGTAGAGACCTTTGGGATCAAACAAACACGAATGTCGTTTGAAATACGTGACTAATGCTTTTGCTGACAGACTCTCGCATAATGGAATTTGCTAAGGTATTCAAATGGGTTTTTCGTGATTCCAATAATAGCTCAATAAAGATTTTACGTTGTATTTGGAAGCCTTTTCTAACAGATTCTAGTCTTATAGAAGTTGATAGGGTCTTCAAAGGTGTTTTTCGTGTTTCTAATCATAGTTTAACACGGTTCTTGCATCGTTAATAGGAAGAACACTTATGAGAACCTGACTAATTATATCTGTGGCCTCTGAAAATAAATCTTACGACATCCCAAAGCGTTTATTAATGCTACACTACTTAAAGTGACAATTTAACAAGGATTCTGCGACATCAAAGGATAAAATTAGGGAGACCCGACCAATCATATCTGTAGCCTTTGGCAAATACTTATGAGAACCCGAAGCGTCCCACAAAGTAATTCTACTGAAAACTAGATGAGTATTCTGTGATGGCATGTTGAAATGGTTACCCTGTACTGAATAATGATGACGAAACTCTGAATGCAAACCTGCTCAACGTAAATCCCTTCACAAAAACCTCACTGAACTTTATCAAACATGTAACAAAAAAAATAAATAAATAAATAAACAAAATGAAGTAAAATAGAAATGAAGAAAAAACAAATACTCATAATATACATAAAAAATAGACGATTTACCCTCTCACCCTGATAATAAATGACTAGATAATGACTTGTTGTGTAAGTGTGTATGAATATGTGTGCATAACCTACATTTTTCCCCGTGTTGTGCTGTACCTGATGATCCGCGAGCCGCCAAGTAGCACACAGCCAGATGAGCACCTCGAGGCGTCCTACATTGTACCAGTACGCCTTCACTCAGCCTCACCACGAGATATTGATGGTGGTGGTGGTGATGGTGGTGGTGGTGATAGTTTTTGTTGCGATGATGATGGTGGTGATGCTTATTGTTACAATGATGGTGCTGAGGGGGGGTTCAAAAGATAGATAGATAGATAGATAACTTGAATGCTCGACTGATTGGATGGATGGATGGACACAGATAGATATAAATATAGATGGATAAGTATCGAAATGCATAATAGACAAACAGAAAGATAAACAGGTAGAAAAACATATGAATAGATAAATATATAGATAGATCGACATTTATGAATTGAAATAATATAACAAACAGGGAGATAGACATGTGTGTGTGTGTGTGTGTGTGTGTGTGTGTGTGTATGTGTGGCCGCCTCGCCTCGATAATAGCGTGGCAGTGGGTGGGAAGGCGGCCAGCTCAAAGTAACTGTAAGGAACATGAATGGGGCAATGACCGTGCGTCTTTAGGTGGTGTGGGTGACTAACCTGCCACGCGCTGAAAGGGATATTTAACGGGAACAAACATAGATGGCGCTATCCTTGGGCTTCCTTAACGTTTTGTACTTCTCAGGGCATCACTGAATCATTTTTTTACTAGTGGAGTGTCAATCACGTTCAGAGATGGATAGATGTCATTGTGTTCTCCATTTTTTTTCTCATATATCTTAGTTTCTTTCTTTGTTATTATTATCATTGTCATCATGTCTTACGTTATTTCCATCTACTTACGGACTGTCCTCTTAAAGAACTAGCACCTTCAGTGGGTCTTTTTTTATCTATTTTTCCTTGCCCAGAGTCCCTTCAGGAAAAGAAAGAGAGGAAAAACAACGACTTACGTCTAATGGAAGTTACTAGGGTTTTCAAAGATGTCTTCGTGATTCTAATGATAATCCAACAAGGATTCTACGCTATCAATAAATAAGATAAAATAATAATATTAAAAAAAAGTGCCATGAAAGCATTAGTAATTTATTTACTTTTTTTTTTTATTTATTATTATTATTTATTTTTATTTATTTATTTTTTCATTTTATTTATTTATTTATTTTTTTGCATTTCTTATTTCAGGTTTCCAAAATAAAAGACTTAGCGGATCACCAACAAATAAATTTCTTCTTCCTTTGTATTCATTTGTGTTCCTCTGTGTGTTACGAATGCAGGCCACAGAAGCACGCATTACGAGTCACCTTATTTCTCCTCATCATGTTCTTGCCTCGGGAATGTCCAATGATGTGAAGTGGCACGTCTTAAGGGTTGGTCATCTTTAGGTCTTCTCACGGCGTGAACGCGGCCATCTATACAAGTATCACACAATCGTCCCTTCGCCAACAAGAAGCAATGCGTCACGTGTCTCACTGTCTCTCAATTGTTACAGAATTACGCTTCACTCTGAAAGACAAAAGTTATTTATTGATCTATTTCATCCCTATCAGTAACATTGCAGACTTTATTGTTATATTGACCGTATTTCAAAATATTTGAGGTTCTCATCAGGACTGTCGTCGAAGTCCACAGAGATGATTATACTCAGGTTATCATGCATGCTGCTTTCTCCAGTGACGATGCAGAGTCCTTGCTAAGCTACAACCATTAAAACATCTAGTCACTTCCATTAAAGGCTATTAAAAGTAGATGAAAGAAGACGCCGAACCGTTTAGATATACGATCTCACAGATATCGTCACAAATGCATATTTTCGTAATGAGACGGGAGGCTGTACTTGGCAATTATGTTACGTCACATTAGGTGGAAAAATATAATGATGTTAAGCTCTAATAGAAAAGATCCGCAAACAGATAATGAAGCACTTCGAATGTTTCTTTATATTGATCTAAACTAACCATCACAAACGTAATTTATCCTACAACACAACAGCCAGGAACCCGGATGGCAGTTGACGTAACATCACCCAGAAAACAATGCAAAAAGAAAAAAAATCACATGATCAAGCTAAAAATGCCCTCCTTGATGAAACAGAAGCCAGCCATGACACACTGACACTCATGCAGCCACATACACACACACACACACACACACACACGTACCTGCTTAACTCACCTGGATCGCTGCCTGCATTTCATTAGGTCTGAAAATGAGAGGGTGTATGAAGTTATATCTGTTGTTTTCTTGTTTGGAATGGTGAAAGGGCGAGGTGTGTGGTGTAGTCCAGATCAGGACCTGCTTGTGTAACCTGCTTGTGTAGAACGTGGTGATTGGTTCACGGGTTGAGGGAAGAAAGTGATGAACGGGAGATACTGCTCACTGGTGTGTCGAGCCTTGATTTCGTCCTTGATGTCAGTGTGTCGTTACTCGTGAGGCGTGGAGTGTGTCATAACGCTGCTCCACCACGCTGCATGCGAGCGAATGTGACGCAATCAGTGTCAAAATATTCCATTCAGTATGTGACAGCAACGATGAGTGACGTCGCCATCAATCTGTAGTGTCACAAAGATGGCACACTATTCCGTCCATCTCGGCCCCGTCCTGGGCAGCGGCAGTGGGCTGCGGGAGGCGCCCCGGTGGCCTCAGCCTCGGGACCACTCGTACAGTTACTGCTGACCTTGTTTCAAAGCCGTTGCTCAGAATCTGAGGCAGTCGATATGAATAACAACAATGGGTGTAGTGAATGAAACGTATTTGATTAGAAATTCTCTCTCTCTCTCTCTCTCTCTCTCTCTCTCTCTGTGTGTGTGTGTGTATATATATATATATATATATATATATATATATATATATATATATATATATATATATATATATATATATATATATATATATATATATATATATATATGGACATCTGTGAGACAGACAGGCAAATTATGGAGGAGGCGCCTCACAGGTGGTCGCTTGGGACTACAAGTGAGGCGGGAGGGTAAACAGCGGCTTGGCTCAGGCTATCCCTCTCACCCCTGTAAGTCACGTACTGCATATTGGTTCTCCTTCCTCCTTATACGAAGACCTACGCCCCCTCGTGCATCCCCTCCACCTTGACAAAAGTGTGTTAGGGCGTGAATGAAGAAGGCAAGAAAAACTAAAGCATATTGCAGTAACGTTCCTTTACATTCACGAAAGTTCGTTGAGAACCTGCTATTTATACAATAACACTCACCAAAGCTACACTTAAAGTTCTTTCTTCGCGAACATAATACAAACATTAATTATAAAAGCTCACGTATTCGCATCGCAACAGTGCGTAAAGGCAGCTTCCAGCATTACTGTTATTACATTAGGGATTGCTGTCATGGTATCGACGTCTTGTTGTCTCAGCGCAGTAACCGAAACCAAACTTTGCCTTCTCTCATGTATCACTGAGACACACACATATTTACCAGTCATAACAAAGGAATTTATAAACCATAGGACATCAGCCAGCTTACTCATACCACACCAAGGAGCGCCGGATATCAGTGCAGACGCCCACAGAGTAAAACTTATCGTAATGGGCGTGCACGTACACAAAGACAGGCGATAACACGAGATAAGGGCCACTCACCAACCGCCCCTTCCTCCCTGTGTCACCACCACCGCACTGCTACACAGCCTCACCTACCGGCCTGGTGTTCGGAGCTCCGTGGAGGCCTTGTCAACAGAGGAACGCACCCAGAGGCATCATGGTGTTGAGGTCGTGTGGTTGGGTGGTGGTGGTGTTGGTGGTGGTCTCATCTAATGCCACTGAAATGGGACCTAAGACCTTACTCCCTGATGACGTGTTGTTTAAGGACCAGGCTGCCTTCTGTGAGGGTTGCTACGCCCTCGTGCACGGTAGGCGCTTCAGAGAGCCTTAGCATTGTTGCTGAAAATATAGATAAGTTGACTTGAGTTGGGTCGTTGGTCGGGAGTGTTGTCTTTCTACCAGCGCTGTCTCTCGTGTCCCTTCTCACTGTCTAGGTCTTCTGTTTTCATCCTTCTCTTTCGTTTTCCTTCCTCTTATTACCCAATATTCATGTACCGTTTTTTTTTTTTTTTTTTTTGTTTCTTTAGAATATTTATTTTCAAACAGGTATATCATGAAAGCCCATTTGAAAACTCCACTAACTTCCACGACTACTTATCAAGAGGAAGTAAAATGGGACGCTTAAGTGTCTGAGAAAGCAGTACCGGCCGGACCTAGTGTGCATTGTATCCTGTTGTATCCTAGTGAGCAGATATGGCAAGAGAAAGATTGCAGTACACCTGTCTTGTTTGTGTATTAATATTCAGCCCCAGAGAGCAAATTTGCATGTTGTTGTAACCTAGTCAGTATTGTTGTATTCGTCACCCACAGAGGCGGAGAAGCTGATGACGATGTGGCAGAAGGAGAAAGGTTCCATCGAGGACCATATAGATGCAGCCTTCCTGGCCACGTGCACCACAGACCGCCTCAGGACCTACGTACTCTCGCCGCCCAAGATGGTGCGTCTGTGCTCCGGCATCAGAGGTACGTGCACAATTAAACTCTTTCCCTTTACAGTACATTGAGTTCACCCTTAGGCTGCCCCGCGTCATGGCCGAGACTCCCGTCCCACTGGTGATAGAGGAAGGGTGTCGCCCCTCAGTCGCCGGTAATTGATGGACAGTTAATCCGATTTGAAGCGATGAGGGTTGGCCAGAATCTGCTGGAACGTGAATGCTGGGTTACCACTGCGATCTGCCAAGTCACACAGACGCCAGTAGGCATAAACGAAAAAAAAAAAAAAATAATAATAATAATAATAATTACTATTTTATTTTGTGTTCTTGTTTCAGGCTACATCAAGATTTAAATGATCTTAGTAATGATTTTTTGGGAAGCTTTGAATAACTTTCTTATATTTCTACTCATAATTAAATAACTTGCTGTGTATGGATAAGTTATTTTCAGCACTCCCTTACAAGAAACTGTCTTATGCTCAGACCTAATCTTAATACAAAATAAACCACTAAACCTTACGATACAACACAGGAAGAATATGAAAATTGATAAATGGATATAGAAAAGTAGAGTTACTGAAGGCCATAATGTTGTGAACGTTTGCTAATGCCTTGGTGGCGTGTGACAGCTCACTACATGGATCAGCTGGGCATGGCGGTTCTCAGGCACTACTCAAAGCCCACGGTGCCAGGCGTCGACCAGCTCTTCAAGGACATCTGTGTGAAGGCCATCCCCGCGTGTCCCAAAGGCATCACGCCCATGTCGGTGGCTAGAGAGGTATGTATATATGTATGTATGTGTATAGATATGTTTGTATGTATGTTTTTTTTCTATTATGTAAGAGGGATACTGGTAATGGTGATAAAAAGAGCGAAAAAGTGACTAGTGAGAGTGCCAGTCCCAAAAGAAAGGTTATAAGCATCATGCAGAATTGGAGAATAAGTGTCTTGAAACCTCCCTCTTGGAAGAGTTCACGTCTCACACACACACACACACACACACACACACACACACACACACACACACACACACACACTGAATGTACGTAATGCAAAATTTGTCACGAAAACCTCCCAGTTAGACACAGAAGGTCAACACGCGCTGGATTGACCAAAAGAGATCAGGTCAATAGTTCACGTACTGACTGACCTTTTTTTTTTATGATTCACTCTTGGTAAACGTTAAAAAAGAAAGAAAAAAACAACAAAATTGAGAGTTCCATTACTTTCATAAGAATAACTGAGCGGAAAATCTCTTGTGTTTTTTTTACTGTACAAGTAAGTGGCAAATACTAAATGGTGCGTGCTATGAATCATGGCTTCCTCTACTGAGTGCCAGGTGATAATGACCATGATGGCGATAATGTCCGTGATATAGTGGTATAGTGACGTGTGCCTTTCTTTTTTTTTTTTATACTTGGTTCAAGACACTAACGATTCCAAGGACGGTGGTGGTGATGGTAACAATGACGATGATGATGGTAACGTTAGCTATGGTGATTGGTGTTGACGATTGTTTACGACCATGTGATAATTTCGAGGATATGCAATAGCGACGATTTTAGTGATTTTTAGTGACGATAATAGCCATGCGATAACGATGACGAAGACGGCAACGATAATGGTAACGATAACGACAGTGGCGATGGAAATAAGACTAACAGCAATACATACAACAAAAACAGCGCCTACAATAACCATTCTGGAAGCGACGGGCTGATCATCTCTGTAACCTTTGAAAACAGTCGTGGTAAGAGGGCAAAGCGTTTCTGAATACGGGCTGAAGTGTCCAGCCAAACACGCGCCGCCACTGAGGGTCTGGTATCTCTGGGTGTCTGGCCGAGCGGCGTCGCCCCGCCAGAGTTCAGCAGGTGACATCCGCCCTGAGCCTCCTTGTCCACCGCAAGTATTCCAGGAAGCCACCAGATCAATACTTTGCTGCGCGCTAAGCTACTCACTCCACTATGCAATAATATAATGCTGCAATGTGATGTGTCTATAAGATGCTTAGGAATTACAGCTGCTCATTGGAGGGGCCTAATTAAAAAGTATTACGTGGTCAGTTTGTTCCACCTCCTGTCTGGTGAGCGTGAGTTATCTGTCAGGTTCTCAGATTTTTATTTATCTATATTTTTTGGTGCGCTTCCGTGAAAGTATCATATGGAATTTAGTTTTTCTTGACATCAAACCGAATACCGGAGAGAGAGAGAGAGAGAGAGAGAGAGAGAGAGAGAGTGTGTGTGTGTGTGTGTGTGCGAGCGTTTATTAGTCATTCTTGCTGCTCTCCTCTGCTCTGCCCCTGTGTCCTTCCGTCTCCGTCTCCCAGAACCCGGTGTCAGCTTCCGGGAACGTGATAGATAACCAAGTATTTTCTCACAACTGCATTCCTCTCCCCGGTTCGTGTTGCCTCTATTCCTAATACGTAGAACCTTGATTCCTGAAGGGCTAAGGGTTTCATGGAGTCAATAATCAGGTTGGGTGTTAGAAGAATTTTGCTTCTCAGGAATCATAGCCACCGTAGATTCCTGCAGTTTCTCCTTGTCAGTGAAGAGGGTGACCTATTAAGTGTATGTTTTGTGTTAACATGTGTGACACCTGAGGAGACAGAGCAGAGGTGTGAATAAAGAGGCTGACAGAGAATTGACCACTGTGGTATCCTGTGTGTGGCACTTGAGAAGACAGAACAAAGAGATCTAAATATGACAGAGAAATGTGCACTAAGTAATGTTGTACGTGACACCTGAGGAGACAAAGCAAATTGAACACTGTGTAACATTTCAGGGATGCAATGCTAAACTCACTGTCGTTCATTACATAATTTGCCGTCGCCTTACCAAAGCACCTCGACACAAATACTGAAGAGTTAGCATTCAAAACTTCAAAGTAATTAGAAATGATATCTATCACATTCACCTTCATCTTGCCATTCAAAATTTGCGAAGGGATATTCAGGACAGACTTCCAACGTTACCTTCATACCTGCACTTTGATGTCAATGAAACGCTCTCTGGGTACATCAGCCGCGCATACACACAAGTGAATAGTCAGTGATGTAAATCGTCGACATTTTAGGTCAAGTTAGAGGTCACGAATTAAGCTTACATTACCGTTTCTGATCTATTACCTCAGGCTGAATGAAATTTGGCATCAGCATCAATGGTTTGGGCTATGTTCAATGTCCTTTCGTAAAACTCGATTAGTTCATAGTGCCACCAGTCACTTGTCTATTCAAACACTTCCCTTATGGATATTCAAGGTATACATTGCGCTTAACAGGTAGCTAGAATTAGTAGCACAGCATTATAAGAACTGATTAGAACTGCAGAGGATGGGAGTCACAGATGAAGATGCAAGGGACAGAAACACTGGAAGAGCCTCGTACATGGCGCCAACCCATCACTCTAGGGTATTGACGAAAGGACAAGAAGAAGAAAAAGAAGAAGAACTGCAAAGGATAGGAGTCACAGAGAAAGATGCAAGGCTCAGAAACAACAGGAAGAGACTCATACATGGCGACAGAAGATGACAACTGAGAGTCACAGTGATGAGTAAACTGTGTAAATCAGTAGTGTAATAAGTTCTTTAACAACAACGCACATAAGTTCAGTCGCTAACCTTCCCTGAGACGAGTGAAGGACAGTGGCCAGTGGATCGTCTCCTTACATGGAGGGGTGACTCCTTTCCTTGCATGCGGTGGTAGAGTTGCTTCATTGCTCAAGGTCGTTTCCAGGAGCAGGACAAGCAGTGAGAGAGTGGAGGTGCTGCGCGAGGGGAAGGAGTACCCTGGGTTTTTGTACGAGCTAACCTAACTAAACTGACATAACATAACCAGATTTAACCTAACGTAATTTAACCTAATCTCACCTAACCCAGCCTCACCTCACCTAACCTCACCTACTCGTAGACGATTCTCGCTGGACAGTCGTTTAGTGAGCGGAACTCTGTGTTGTTGTTGTTGTTGTTGTTGTTGTTGTTGTTGTTGTTGTTGTTGTTGTTGTTGTTGATGTTGTTATTATCGTCATCAGATTCGTCATCATCATTACCACCACCACCACCACCATGACCACCACCATTAAAACATAACCATCATTCTCTAACTAATAAAGCTCTTCTCATGAAGCGCGCACACACTCACACACACACACACACACACACAACCTGACTTTCCACATACCAAAACTCCCATCATCATCATCATCATCAACATGAAGGCAAGAATCACGCAGCAGATCTCCCATGACATGACGGCTGTAGGCTCTGATCACCTAATCAATCAGTGCAGGCAGCAGGTGGCAGCGTTGTGGGGAACAGTGGCAGCATAGAAGCACCCGAGGGAACAGTACCGGGGAGAGGTTACGGGGTGTATCCTTGAACGTTGCGCTCTCTCATAAATACTATATCTCAAAGGCCACAGATGCAATAATCCTGGTTCTCATGGTTGTTTTGAATCTTCACAGGGTAGAATATTTGTTAAACTATCAGAGAAATAATAGAAATACCCTTGGAAACCTGTAATTTCCACTACGCTGCTCTCTCTCATAAGTACTACTCTTCAACAGCCACAGATACGATAATTCAGGTCCTCACTATTTTTTTAACCTTCAGATGGTAGAATACTTGTCAAACTATCAAGAGAATCGTAAAAATGCCCTTGGAAACTCGTCATTTCCAGTAGAGCCTGACAAAAGCAGGTGGGACAGCGCTGAAACGTTTTTGAGAATACGGACCTGAGGGCAGAGTGGTGGAGCACATCGCTTGTTCCTGTGAATAAACACACACCTCGCCCACAGAACAGGGCTGGCTGATCTCTCTCTGACCTTTGCCTACACCTCACCTGTCTGCCTGTTTGTTTGTCTACCTGTCTGTCCGTCTGTCTGTCTGTCTGCATCACAAGATTACATTTTTATTCCGTTATATAAAATTCGGTGCGAACTTTTGTCATGAGTCTCAATCCGTCTGTCTGTCTGTTTGTCTTTGTTCGATCGACTCTTCCTTTCTCTGTCTGACTGTGTGGGTATATGTGTGTGTGTGTGTGTGTGTGAGAGAGAACATGGGGGGCCGGGAGGAAGTTGGCAATGAATCTCAATGAGCAAGAAACCAGGAAAAAACAAACACAAAAAAAAAACACAAAAATTATCGCTCTCTGACTGAGAGAGAGAGAGAGAGAGAGAGAGAGAGAGAGAGAGAGAGGAGGTACACCAACGCATTGCCTGTCTTGTGGTTATTGAAACACAGGAACCACGCTGTCAAATGTAGAGTTTTACCTCGACTACATTGAACAGGCAGAAGATGAGATTATTACATCTTTCCAAGGGATTTTCATAAAGAGCAATAGGTAAAAAATCTTCTGTACCTTCACCTGTATTTATGACCTGTCTCGCGTACGTTTTTCACCCTTCAGTGGCTGGTGAGATTCAAAGTGTGACTGAGATTGATGTCAAGGCTGCCAAGGCGCACGCAAGCAAGGAATACGTACAGTATACTTGACGCAAATCGAAACAAAGGAATGAACATTGTATGCAAATTCTTTTACGTGCATACAAAAAGGAGTCTTTACCCAGGCAGAGAAAACAACAAAGCTTTCACCTCCCCCACTCACGCTACTTCACAAAGAACCAAGAGGAGAAAGTAAAAGTCACGTCCAGTTCTGAAGGTAATCGATTTTCTATTTGCTGAGCGAAAACTGTACGTGTGGGAAGATAAAAGATGCTCTCGTTTAGTTTATCCATAGATAGATGGGATGGATGGAAGTTTGACTATGCATAACGTTAATCTTAAGCAGAATAAGGCCAAAATCACGGCTGAGAGGAAAGGTGATGTCCATTTTTTTTTTTTAAACCTTACGTGTGGGAAGATAAAAGATGCTCTCGTTTAGTTTATTCATAGATAGATGGGATGGATGGAAGTTTGACTATGCATAACGTTAACTCCTAAGCAGAAAGGAGGGCAGAATCACGGCCGAGGGAGGTGATGATGTCGATTCCCCCTCCCTTGAGAACCGTACGTGTGGGAAGATGAAAGGTGTTCTGGCGCAGCATACTGATTGATAGATGAAAGCAAGTAGATAATAAAAAAAAAAAATAATAGTAATGATAATAATAATAATAATAATAATACAGAATCTTGGCCAATACTGAAGACGGCAGTATGACTCATAAAAAAATGATAGTAATGATAAAGTGTGGGAAGATTAAAGATGACATTGCGCAGTTTATGAATACAGAGTGACAATATGCGCAAGTGAACTCTCGGGACTTGGATAAAGAAGGCAAAAGAGAAAAAAAAAATGACACGCGCTGGTAAGTGCAATGTAAAAAAAAAAAAAAAATGAATGGAAAAAATACATAAGTTACCTATAAAAATCTAAAAAATAAAGACCTGTTTGGAGATGACAGAGATAAATAATAAAGAAGTAAAAATACGCATAAAAAAAAGAAAGACAGAAAGAACAAGAAAGTGATAAATTATAAAAGTAAAAACATACATAAATTGACATACATAGAAAGCAAACTAGAGCAAAAATGAGAATGAGGTTACGGAGACCCACCCGACGCAGGAGCAACAAGACTCACAAAAAGACTTGCGGCATGAACATAAACGCTGCAGATCAGTAAAGAGATACGTTCAGGGGAATAACGTAAGAAGACTGTGAGTGACGGCATTGTGGAGGGCAACGAGGCGGTGTGAGGAGTGGCGTTGTGTGAGGAGTATTATCTACCCATGACGTGACTGTCCTGTTTGGCTTACAATGATACTTTACGCTGGGATGGGGTTCTCAAAAGTTCCGACTCCTTATCTCGACTCTAGTGGAAGTTATTGAGTCTTTTTGGGGTTTTCGTGAATTAAGTGAAAGTTTATGAAGGATTCGAGTCTTGGCTCACTCGGGTCTCTGCTCATTCGGCCCTTGTCTTGATGAAACCATGTCTTATTTGAACCTTAGCTAAACTAATTCGAACCTATGCATATTTGAATCATATATTGTAGAAATCAAGTTAATCTCTCACTAGAACCGTACCATAAAAACACGCTTAAAACCCGCGTAGCTTCAACTAAAGCCTATTGAAAGCAGAGGAGGTGCTGTGTAGAAGAGTTTCAGAATGTGGTCAGCTTGCTCACCACACCCGTGGACTGATCGTGTGACAAGGTCTTTACACTCAGGCTTCCCAATGTTCTGAAGGACTTTTCCAGGTAGAATGTAGTAGTAGGAAAAGGAAGGAATGAGGAATAGAGGAGGAGGTAAAAGGAAGAGGGAGGAGGGTTTGGAGAGTGGTAGTAATAGTAGGAGGAGGAGGAGGAAGAGGATTTTGAAGAGTGTTTCACATGTTGATAATGTAGAAATGTTGCTAATATGTCACTAGAACCGTAAAAACACTCTTAAATCCCTTGTAATTGCAATTAGAGCCTTTTGAAAGTGAAGGAGGTGTGGCGCAGAAGTGTTTCAGAAGTAGGAAACAAAACAGCGGACTTCTACTGAGTAGAAGGACGAGAAAGGTGTGGCGCACACGTGTTTCAGTGCATGGTCGTCAGTGAGTGGGAAGAGGGGATGTCGAAGCTAATAATACGTTCGTGGTGGAGAAAAGTGACGCATTACAGTGACCTAATAAGAGGGATGAGATGGCGAAGGCGGCAAAATCTCTCTCTCTCTCTCTCTCTCTCTCTCTCTCTCTCTCTCTCTCTCTCTCTCTCTCTCTCTCTCTCTCTCTTCGCATTAAGTAAAGAATAGAAAGAAAAGCAAATGTATACGATATTGCACTCACTTCAAATGACACAACACGTGAAACTTTAACTAACACGAAAACTGACAACTTAACCAACTCTCCCTCCGCCAGGCCCTTGACTCCTTAATTAATCATCCACTCAGTGACCGCTTCTCTTCTCTCCCTTCCTCCCCCGTGACACTGACGCTGTTCGGGTCTCAGGGGCGAGTGGCGCGTGTTTCCTCCAGCGCCTCCGACTCCCGTATTCAGGGACGCTTTGCTCTCTCACCACGCCACGAGAATTTTCAAAGATCACAGGGATGATTACCTGGGTTCTGAAGAGTGTTTCATAATATAGAAATGTTGCTAATCTATCACTAGAACCGTAAAAACACTCTTAAAACTCGTGTAATTTCGACGAGAGGCTTTGAAAGTGAAGGAGGTGCAAAGCAGAAGTATTTCAGAATAATGTGGTCACTGAGTGGCAAGAGGGGCCATTGAAGATAATAATATACCTGGTTAATCGTTCGTGGTAGGAAAAGTGGCGCATTACAGTGACCTGGGGACGTAAGGGGAGGTGGATGGAGTGCGGGAAGAGTGAGTTTCTTACTTAATAAAACAAAATGCCATTAACGTGTTTAAACTGATGTCTGCTTAGTCTGGAGCAGGGTGACGTCATTAGAAGGCTGCGAATAGATTGAGGTGGAATATAGCGATGGTCACACTACCCCACACAAACACACACACACACACACACACACACATCTCGATCTCAATGCCATTCAGAAGGACAGACCGACAGACACGGAATAACTAATAAAGTGATATGCGTAACCTTGCTTGTATGTATGCATGTATGTATGTATGAATGTGTGTGTGTGTTTGTGTGTGTGTGTGTTATGATCATTACGTTTAGAGTTTCTTCTGCGATTTGTTTTAGGTTAAGTTATGATTTTGTGGTCAATTAATTTATACGTTTATGTCTGTCTGCCTGTCTGTCTTGTCTGTCTATCTATCTATCTACCTATTTATCTTAAAACTTAACCATCTACTTATGTATGTATGTATGTATGTACAAATATGTATGCATGTATATATCTATTTATAAGTATGTGTTTATGTATGTATGTATGTATGTATGTATGTATGTATGCAAAAGAAGAGAGAGAGGAAGAGGGACGCTGGGCCAGGATGCCAATAAGCCACACACGAGCGCCTCTCAATCTGATCTTCCTGTCCATTACCACTGAAGACACTAACACTTTTACGGATACAGGCGTGGTCAAGAATCCAGTGGCTTACCGCACCTCCTCCCTCTGAGCTTTGAGTTTCCCCAGTCAGTCTTAATTCCCCTTATTCCATAGTGTCTTTCTGGTGAAGGCAACGATAGGCCTGTACTCTTAAACGTTTTGTTCTTTCATCAGGAATGTTCTCAAAGGCCACAGGGATAATTAGACGGGTTCCAGTATGTGTTTTTTTCAAGATGATGCAGAATCTTTGTGAAACTATCAGTAGAATAATAAAAAAGACCTTGAAAGTCACAATCGCTGTCACTAGGACCTCTTAATACTGTCCAGATGCACGCCGGGAGCTTTGATATTACAGTCCATAACATCTTCTGATACCAAATGTTACACTCTTATGCTCTAATCTATGACGCATCTGTCTATGGTCAGGTTTCGTAAAGAGACTGTGAAGAGATCAGAGGACATGACCTTGAAGAACAATAGACAATACAATGAAAATGCGTGCGGCAAATTACTGTTGAAAATACAGGCAATTATATCTTATCTAATGACACACTGTTACGCTCTCATGTACAAATTATTCATCAGTATTCGTATTTTGTAAGGAGACTGTGCGTAGATCAGAGGTCTTAAGAGTAGGGAACACTGAGAAACACAATGGAAATGCGTGCAACAGGTTACTAGACTAGAATATCTCATAATATCCTACGTTAAACTATTTCTCTTTAACGTAAGAAGCATCTGTTAATCGGCAGGATTCGTAAGGAGACTATGCATAGATTAGAGGACATAAGAGTAAGGAACAAAGGGAAATATAACAGAAAACCGTACAGCACGTTACCAGACTGACGTGGCTTTTCATCAACATTTCGATATATCATAAATTGAGCTAAACTTGTCTCGTATCTTACAGGAGAGCAGGAAGAAGGCAGCAGCGGAGAAGGAGGAAAAGGAGGCGACGACTGAGACTACTCCACCAAAGACGAAGACAAAGAAGGGTAAAGGGAAAAAGAAGACAAAACAGCAAACTTCCAGCGAACACAAGGACGAGCTGTAATCTCGCCGCAGTATGTACATAGTATATTAATATTACAGAGGACCCGGCGTTGCTCTTCTAGTGAGTGAATCTTCCTGCTCCAGTGCTGCGCTTCTGTTGTTCTTAGTGCCATTGTGATTTTGTATGAGAGAGAGAGAGAGAGAGAGAGAGAGAGAGAGAGAGAGAGAGAGAGAGAGAGAGAGAGAGAGAGAGAGACTAGGAAAAGGAGGGAAAAGAAAAGGAAAGAAAAGAACAGTTTAATTAATGTAGTATCGTCAACTCGAGGAGGAAGCGGCGCAGGAGGCGGAAGAAGAGGAAGAGGCGGAGGCGGAAGAGAAAAAGGAGGCGAAGGATGCGGAGGCAGGAAAAAAGAGAAGGGAAAATGTAACGATAAGAATGTGCTGCTTTAATAAACTAGAAATGTTAACAGAGTAAAATTTTCCTTCTGTATCTACTGCTCTCTATTTATTAAGTACTTAAGTTTCCACCCAGTTTAAGGATTAAATATGACTGTAGAACAAGTACAGATGTCCCAGCGATTGGTAATTATAAGAGTAAATTTAGGGCAAATTTAGCTAAAATTTACAGGAACTGATAGCGAGACAATGTGTCATGATAGATACCTGGCCCACTCATCCTTTCTTGACGTTGATCTGACGTTTAACTATGACTTAAGAGTAATCACTCATCCAATCAGTAGTTCTATAGTTTTGCTTCACACACACAAGCACACACACACACACACACACACACACACGTCTCCTCACCACTTTAGTAGAGGGAAGACGGGGAGGTGCGGAGGAAAAGAGAAAAAAATTAGTTATGGGTGAAAAAAGAATTTACTTCCTCCTTGTCTGTACAACAATATTTTGCAAATTTTCCTGGTGTTTCTAGAATGAAACTTAAAGAAAAAACAGAATTAACCACGAAATTAGATAAACAACCCCCAAAATGACTCAAATATGGCTTAGGTAAATTGATGGATGTAACCCCATTCAGTGCGCCCACCATGATAACATCGTCATCAGACCCAAACCAAGACCTCTGTCTCTGTCTCTTCGTCAGTATTTTCGTCAATTTCCAGGGATTTCCGGACAATTCCAGGTAAATTGCAGTAGTAGGAGTAAGAAGACGTGAGGAATGGAGGAGAAGGAAGAAGAGGGAAGGGGGAGGTGGGTTTGGAGTGTGGTAGTAGTAGTAGTAGTAGTAGTAGTAGTAGTAGTAGTAATAGTACTAGGAGGTGGAGAAGGAGGAGGGTTCTCAAGAGTGTTTCACTTGTTGATAATGTAGAAATGTTGCTAATCTGTCACTAGAACCGTAAAAACCCTCTTAAATCCCGTGTAATTTCAAGTAGAGCCTTTTGAAAGTAAAGGAAGTGTAGCGCAGAAGTGTTTCAGAATATTGTGGTGACTGAGTGGGAAGAGAAGATATCGAAGATAATAATACGCGTCGTTAATAAAAAGAGAACGTTTGTGGTGTGGAAAAGTGGCGCATGACAGTGACCTTGGGACGTGTGGGGGTGGGGGACGGAGTTCGGGAAGGGTGAGTTCCTTGCTTGATAATAACAAAATGCCATTCACGTGTCTAAGCTGATGCCTGCTTAGTCTGGAGCAGGGTAACGTCACTAGAAAACTGGGAATAGATGGAGAGGGGGCACGGTAGAATATGGTGATAGAAGGAAAAAAAAAGTTTGATTAACGTTGGTATCATCAACTATAGGAGGAGGAGGCTGGAGCGGAAAAAAATAAATAAATAAATAAATAAATAAAAAGGAGAAAAGAAAACGTAACGATGAAAATGTGCTGATTTGATAAACAAGAAAGTTAATAATGCAACATTTTCCCTCTGTTTCTACTGCTCTCTGCTAATTAAGTAACTGGCTATGCTGATTTTTTTTAGCGAATAATATGAATAATGAACATTACTTTCAGCTTGCAGAGATTCAGTCAGATTTTATACTTTCCTTGTCTTTTTGCCTTTCTTAATGAGGAAACCTTAGTGACTTCTGCTTCAAGACAAAATACTCGACTGAATGTTTCTGGAGTCGCGAGAACTGAGCGGCCGTGGCTTGTACGTAAAGGAGAAGAAAGAATGAAGATGAATACAAAGAAACTGCCACTCTTCATTACTCTCTCTCTCTCTCTCTCTCTCTCTCTCTCTCTCTCTCTCTCTCTCTCTCTCTTAGGACATGGCGGGCCGCGTGCGTACCGAGCCACGTGCCGCAGTGACGGGGGCGCTTCCGCGTTGGCTTCTGCTGGTGTCGTGTTAGCCGCGCTGTCAAAGGATCACCCTACTTGCTTCGCTCTGTATAATACAGCTGCACCTCCCAGCCTCGTTTTTTTGTCACCTTTAAGATGTTCATCTTTACAATTTTTTTTCCCCGTTTTCTTCTTTTTTGTATGTATGGAACAAGGAACACTTCCACCTGTACGTTGAATAATTGACTTGCTAAATGGTTGATGTAAGCCGTTGAGGCATCACCGCGGGGACGAGGCGCTAAATGGCATGGATTTCTGTGTTCATTACGTGATGCGGCATTGTTCTCTGGTTTGGGTTACGCATGACACCTGCCGCGTTGCCATAATCCTCGTGTTGGCCAATAAAAAGTTCCCTTCACACGCTCAGGCTGACGATTATAGCTACATTTGATCACAGGGAGGGAATAACAGCACGCGGCACTTGCGTTACCCGGGACACCCTTGGCTTGGCTGAGACTGCACCCACTTACATCACGTCTTCCTCGATTCTAGTCACAGATTTAGTTAGTGGTGCTCAAGGAATGCAGCTTAGTTTTGATCGAATTAGCTTTGCCACGTCCGGAAAATGGTTGGAGGTGGTTTATGAAGACGCGGTGTCGACGAAGACCTGGGCGTGGTATTCGGACGGTTCTGATCGATGTCTGGAGGCTGGCGGGACTTGGTGGCGCGCGGTGGAGAAGGGAGAGCACCCAGGCAGGCCTCTATCACGCCTGATTATAGATATAGTCAAGTCCGGTATTCTGAAACGCTTTGCTCTCTCATGACTGTTTTTCAAAGGCCACAGAGATGATTAGCCGAGTTCTCAACAGTGTTTCTCCTGTTAATAATGTAGAAATCTGGTTATTCCGTCACAAGAACCATAAAAACACAGTGCTACTTTACTCTAAGTATCTGGCATGTTTGTGGAAAGCTGACAAGGCACAGCTGGTCTGAAGTCCTAGCACTTGTCTTCATTTTATTCAACTTGGCATCTTAATTATGTATACAGTGTACGTACCGAGGACTTCGTACCTTTCCAGCTGTACCAGTGTTGCTTGATATGACTTGCCTCTCAACCCGCCACGCTCTGCCGAGGCTTCATGCAGTATTTAACAATTATCAACCAGAGGTACAGCGATTTGCAAGGGAAGGAAGATTTTGCAGCATTCACTGAGTCGTGGTGACAGCGTGGTAACGTAAAATAGCTCAGTTGTCGCTGTTGGCCTCATTAGATTGTCTTCACGCTTATTATTATATTTACCTACTCTTTAAAAACTGCTTTCACTTTTTTCCCGCTATTCAGTTAATTGCTCTTTCAACGCTCTGTGATGTTTATACGTGAGTGAAACTTTGCATAGAGAAATATTTAGTTAAAGTTGAATAAGAGTAATTTTTATTATGCTTTCATATTTGGCTAAACGCAATCAGAAATAATTTAACCCTTTTTTTCACTGCTGGAGTAATTATCTCTCATCTAAAACCATGTGCGTAATATATTTTATTCCAGCAAATGTATTCATTCAATAATTCTGATGAGTTTGATAATGCCTGATGAATTATTTTTCCCTCCCCGCCATCAGCAGACGAAAGCCGCGATATTGTGAGCGTCCGTGGAAAATATTTAAGAGAGGAGTCTGAATCTCTCCTTGTTAAAAGTCATATTGTATAAAGCTTTGTTCAGGGGAAAAACATGGCGCATGTCGCTTCACGGGGAACGTTTCAGGGAAGATGTAACCTCGTCCTTCAGTTCAGTTCAGTGCAGTTGTTTGTTGGAGCATCGGCTTTGTATCCTGGCGTGTTCCTCCTCGCTGTCTAACTCGTCTGCCTTCTTCCTTCTCTTTCTTCATTTCATTATTTTTGCCTCTTCAGTCTTTTCATTATCAAACATTACTCTCCATTAATGTTTCATCCACGCGATTTAGGTTCAACGTATTGCCAGACTTCGATTTTAACTTGTTCAATGGTCCGGTGGGGAATATAGAACCCTAATTTAGTGACAGCACCCATCAATAACAAACACCTAGCGGATACAGCTCCATAACCACATGTACGAGGATTACCAAAGATTCTGCATCATTTCTAGGAAGAACACTCAGGAGAAACAGTCTGATTATATCTCTAGGCTTCAAAAACAGTGAAGAGAATTCCAAAGCGTTTCAAAACACAGCTCTATGGTCCATATTCTGAAACACTTCCGAGCAGCATCTCCACTGCTTTCAACACGACTTGAAGTGGCACGGTGTTTTTACGGTTCTAGTGAAAAATTAGCAAAATTTCTACATTATTAAACATATAAATACACTTGAGAACCTGGCTAATCATCTCTGTGTCTGAAAATAGTCATGATGAGAAAGCAAAGCGTTTCTGAATAAAGGATTCTGAACAGGTGAATGTGTGTAAAATTTGATGTGTAGAATCATGTTTACTTTTCGATGACGTTACAATCACGCAGTCTCTCGCCTTTCGTTACTTCTTGACTTTAAGGAGACGGATAGACAATTGGAGGGAAAGGTAAGGATGACGGAGAAGTTTGTCCTGCAGTGAAATACGAAAGCGAGATGATAATGAAAGCACATCACATCAATCGTTTCATTTTAACCCTTTCACTACGATATACAATAATCCACAGCACTAAAAGCAATGCATGTTATCTCTATAATCATCTACAAGAAAGAGGAGGATAAAAAAAGATACCATTTGCAATTTCTATCCAGTACAATGTTTAGAGGTGGCTGTGGAACATGTAACGAGGGTCTTAAAGTGGTTTCTAAGGAAAGAAGCTTCATATAGGAGTGAAAAGGTTGAACTGTGAGTGAGTGAGGCGTCATATTCTCGCCTTCCTTACTGCACTGTGTGAGAGCTTGTGTCCTGTCCCGTGGCGGCACCCGCAGCCTTTCGACGCCTGGAGGGACAGGTGAGGCCTTGCTGCCGTAAAATCGATTCACTCTTACCTTGTCATGATTCACGATAACAATGGTGGAACTTACCCTGAAGGCGGCGCAACGTGTAGCTTATGTTTTGTCATGCTGTTGGTGTTGTTGATGTTGTTGGTGGTGGTGGTGGTGTTGGTGTTGTTGTTGATGCGAATACATAAAAGGGCATCAGGGAAAATTTACATCAGTAGAATTTTTCCTAATGAGCAAACATGAGGAAAATAATCTAGTTGTTAAAAAGAAGCAAAAAAGAAAGAGAGAAAAGAAAGAAGGAAAACAGGAAGCACTGGTGAAGGGGAGGAGCCTTGAGGTGTTGTCACTTGTATGAGCTTTGCAGGACAACACACTCTGCGTCACTCCTACACCCAAAGTTTGCACTTCTACACCACTTCAGAGAGACCCGGATCTTGTTCAGGGCGTCGCGCTCTTTAAATTGTGTGGCTGGAAAGAAAAAATCGATTGGAAGAAGATGAAGTAAGGAAGTAAAGAATATTTAGCAAGTAAGCATGACTCGGTATTTAGCATGACAAGAAATCTAGCAATGAGTACACCATGGGTTCATATTCTGAAACACTTCTTCGCCGCACCTCCAGTACTTTCAAAAGACTCTCATAGTTGAAGTGACACTGGTTTTTTAAGGTTGATTTTACGGCTCTAACTGATAGATTAACAAGATTTCTTCATCATTAATTAAGTGAAGAAACACTCTTGAGAACCTGTTTAATCATCTCAATGGTGTTTGAAAATAGTCGTAGTGAGGGAGCAAAGCGTTTTCGAATTCGGGCTACTAGCACGAAGCCTTAGCTGCCGACTGTAGTGTGAGGCGCCCCTGGTCCTCCCATCCCCCAACCAGCCTTCTCTGTCGCCTCGGCAAGGGGGCGTCGCCAGCCGCCCGCCCGGGTGTGCGCGGACCGGCGACACCTGTTGCTTCCCCTCCGTCACGGCCGCCGCCCCTGTGTGTGTGTGTGTGTGTGTGTGTGTGTGCTTCTTATCTTACTGATACTGGAATATTACATCTTTTTATCTGATGTTTGGGGTTTTCAGTGAACACAGTACCTCGTTCTTTACGCCATAAGAAAACTGCAAGGAGTTTACGGATTCAAATCATGGTGTATATCTTTAAAGTTCTGTACGAAAGATATGTCACACACCGACAGGGACATGACAGTTCTATTACAAGACGATTAAAACTAAAGCGATTAAAATCCAGGTATACAGGAGAAGCGTACGTACTTGTTCACACTTTGCACAGAGTTCTGTTAACTGATAAGAGGCAAGGAAGGGGATCATGTCATCAAGTTTGTGTCCCATGCATGGAGTTTAATGGAGTCACGAGTGTTAGTGCACTTAGCGCTGCTCTTCACTCAAAACTTACCAGTGACAGTGGACTCAGGTTATTTGCTTCATTTCTGTCCTCAAACGTGAGACACTTGCCGCCTCGCGTATGTTTCAGGAGCTACCTTGCATGTGTCACTGGGCACTTGCAACTCTCCTTACTTGTCTTCCAATGTTCTTGTACTTCGTCACTCGAGTAATATTGTTTTCTTCACTTATTTTTTATCTTTTTACTGTTCTAATGTGGATCTTCAGTCAAACAGCGGGTACTCTGAACTCTCCTTCCTTAATTTTGTTTCCATTTTCTTACATTTGTTCATCCGGGTGATAATGTTTTCTTCACTTTTTTTTTTATCCTTTTTGCTGTTCTAATGTGACCTTCAGTATTCCCGCTTGCCGTCTATAGATTAAAATTTAGAGTATATGAGTAAAAATTTTCATAAGACAAGTTTTTATTCCTTGTCTGTCATGAAGCATCCCAGCCTCGTCTGACCAATGGAACGTCGGCACAATTTTTTTTTTTTTTTACTTTATTTTTTGCACGTGCTCCCCTAGAGCTCCACCCACTCATTGCAAGAGAAATAGAAGATGGAAGGGAGAGACAAACAGCAGTCTTTTTTTTTCTTTTCTTAATTTGTTTTTGCCCTTGGGTCTTCTTCCCTTGTGCAAAAAAAAAAAAAAGACAGACAGAAAAAAGAAAAAGAAAAAAAAGGAAATTAAGGCAAGAAACACAAGTATTGGAATAAAATAAAAAGAATTCTAGTTTGGTGCACCAAATTACCGTTAGGGTGTCATTGGCTTACGAATAATACACCGAGGAAATTAGACTCAGCAAAGGTCACATTACTTATTCACAATACATCTGTGATTCATCGACGAGGAAGACGAACAAAAGCACTTGAACAAACCAAACAAAAACAAACCAGCAAACACATGATAAAATAGAATAACCTTGCATGATAGAGGCTAAGAATCATGACAAGTCGCTAGGGAGACCAGCAGGAAGTACAGGGCCAAACATTAAGCAGGAAGGAACGAAAGAAGGAAAGAAACCGTTTACTTCCAGGCGGGATCGATATGAACTTGTGTTGCGTGCAAGGACTGAAGGAGGAACCGTAGCGAGTCCACACCAAACCACGCTGCTGAATTAGTGAGGAACGTACCAGTAATCGGTAGTACGTGTGGCGCCGCTCATGTGTGCCGGAAAATTATCCACGGAGAGGGGGAGAGAGAGAGAACGGGGGACGGGGGAATCGTGAAGAAGGAAGGCAAGGATTTACATATTAGCGATCACATCTTGAAATAATTCGTCTTCACGTGGTAGCCGTTTCTTTGTGTCACGCCAGCACTGTATGCTTCGTATACATGATTGATGTGCTGAGCTGCGTAGTGTGTATCTGACCACTTCACCGCCCCTTGTTCGTCTTTTGCTTGGATGATATGGCGCCTTGTATAACAGCGTTTGTTTTGGTGTGATAACTAATTTATTTATTTATTTATTTATTTATTTTTAGGCTTGTTGGGGTTACTACTAATGCTACTGCTACTACTACTACTACTACTACTACTACTAAAATTTGTTTGTTTTCGATTTTTCTGGTTATTTTCATGTATATTTTTTCTCCGGCTTATTTATTTATTTTTTTCAGTTCTGACTTATTTATTTTTTGTTTTTGTTTTGTTTTCCAGCCATTTAATTTTGTCATTATTTTCGTTCTTCATTTAAGTTTTTTTTTTCTTTTCTTTCCAGTTAAGATTTTTGTTTGCATCCTTGATTTTTACCTCTATTTTTCTCTTATTCTTTTCGCTCTTGATTTCTTTTATATTTAGTTCTTAATTTAATTTTAGTTCAGCTTTCTCAGTTCGTGACTCTCTCTCTCTCTCTCTCTCTCTCTCTCTCTCTCTCTCTCTCTCTCTCTCTCTCTCTCTCTCTCTCTCTTGCGTCGTGGAACACAGAGCATGTTTTGAAGGCAAGAACGAGAGCCTTCATTAAAGTCACTCCTGCCTCGCGCGCAAACAGATCGTAACTGATACGTGATGTTATTCACATTTGCCTCTCAGTCAAACCAAAACTTGCAGAAGATAAAAGCGTATTTTGTTCGTCATGGGTTTGCGTGTAAATGTGTCAGAGGTATGTGAGAAAAAAATCAAGAACTTAAAAGACAAAAGGGAAGTTATAAGAAGCTAGAAGGCCTACACGTGGCGCTCTCTGTGTGTTCCTATGCTATACCCACCCATCATCCCTATCATATCTTTATAAAATCTTTTAAAGCTTCCTATTGACTCGCAGGTGATGATAAACAACCAAGTATGATGAGAATATACTCCTAAATATAAATATGAATACTTGAAATTCCCGAAACTGTGGACGTGAAATCGAGTGTAAATACAATGGAATGCTGTGAATTGAGGTGCGATCACGGATACCTTAGGGGTTCACTTATGGAGTCTTCGTTAGAATGAGTAAATGAACAAATAAATACTGTACTAATGTTCTGTTCGTTAAGAAAAGTAATGTTGTAGTTTTGCATTGTGCAGTGGTAAATGGTTTCATGACTCGTGTCACTGTATCACCATTACGAACATTCGTCATGTCATTCCTTTAATATGAATAGTTTGCTCAGTTATTCGAATGCAAATACTTCAATAACAACAATTCGAACACGAACGAGGATAACCTTCAATAGTTTACTGGAACGTTGACAAACGCGAATACTGTAACTCTGTAAACAAAACGGATGGCGCGACGAATTTATTTATTTACTCGTTCAAATACTTCAATCAGGGAAACTTCCAGCGTGCCTCAGCCCAGGCCCTGTCTGGTGCGAGGAGCGTCATTCACTCCCTTCATTGACTGTTACTGCCTGCCCCCAGCCTAGTCCCGCCGCCGCCGCCTCCGCCTGCCTGGTATAGTGCACTGCTGCGTTTGTGTGTGTCGCGACGGAACCCAGGCACGGGAACCCGGAGGCGATTCTTGGGTCGATAACAGAAATAAGGAGGAGAGCGATAATAGCAGCCTTGCACCGCTCACGCCATGCTGGCCGCAGCACGCTGGCCGTTTAGTACCTTCCCCGCCCACTGCCGCCCGCCTTCATGGTAGTAATCTCTCTCTCTCTCTCTCTCTCTCTCTCTCTCTCTGAAAAGCTGCAGGCTCTTAAATGTAAACTCGTTTTGTCATGCCAATTATCAAGCATAACAAACTTCACATTATAAATGTCAGGCCCCAGTGCGTGGCAGACTGGCTGCTGATAGAGGGTGAGCCGTTGTTTTATTGTTGTGATGTAAGTGAATACATCATTTATTCAGCAGCAGCAGCAGCAGTACACACCCGCCTGTGTCCAGAGCAGCGGGCCAAGGTTGGACACCAACCTGTCGCAGAATCAGCTGAGCACTGCGGCGCTGCCAAACGATCGATTACTTCGTGATTCGGTGGATGTTGGCCATGAGAAACTTACAAAACTAAATACTTCTAAATATAACAATATTTTATATTCATACCATATATATGTGGATCAGAGTAACCCTCATTGCAGAAAGAAAAATGTGGTTGTAACGAATGCGTACGACACTCTGAGCCACTGTGCGGCAGCAGATTGTAGTGTCATCTTGTGGAAGTGCGCCTCTGCGAGTCATGTTCCTGAGTTTTTAAAGTATCGAGCTGTGATACGCTTATGGAACCATCTACATCCAAGAACACTCGCCCTAAAGATGGAGAAGTTATCTACCATGAGCTCAAAGACGGTGAGTACAGCTGACGGACGTTGACAGGGTTTGCAGGGTGTGGAATAAGTGAGTCACGGGCCACGGCCAAGACACCAGCCCGCGGTGCCTCGCCGTGTCTATTACCCATATTTATAGATTTCGTAACACTACCAAGTTTTCTCGAGACGCACGCAGATGGTTCACGAGAATGTGATGGTGCCAGCCACATGACAGGCGGTGACGGCGAGTAGAGTGGCGAGTGGCAGTGTTAATAATTATGTATGCATCAAATGCGGTTTGTTGCAGGCAACTCTGACTGCTTATCAGGTGTTGGTGCCACTTACAGATGGCCCTGATGGGACCCTTTTCCCAGTGCCCCACTGCCTGGCTGGCACGGCACCTTACCTGCCAGCACGTGCCCACACCTGGGTGCCATCAGCCGTGCGTCATCACACAATAGGAAAATGATGCTCTTGCCGGGCTGATATGGTGTAGTGGTCAACCCGCCAAGCCGGGCTGGATGGGGCGGGGGCGTGGAATACCACCTCCACTTGCTTCACTAATTCGCTCCGCCCACCCTCTGGCCGCCACCAGCCTTCTTGGTAACCCGTCACGCCCACTTACCTGCTGCCCCACGCCCTTCACTACCTACTCTACCTACTCTGCCCCTCCCCATTGCCCACCGCTGACCTGACCTTCATAGCTGCCGCACTGAAAACAACTCTCTCACACACCTGGCTACCTGACGTGATCTGTGGCCCTAACCTGACGGCCTGCCAGCCACACACCTGCACAACTGACCCATCTCCCTACACCTGGTCCCTTAACCCTTCCCCTCACACCTGTCCATCTTTCTCATGTTAACCCCACTCTCTCTCTCCCTCTCTTCCCCTCTCTCCCCCTCCAAACCTTTCCTATACTTCTCGCTCACTCGTTCCCTTGGTCACCCTTTCCCCCCTTGCATTTTTCCCCTCGACCCTCATCCTTGTCTGTTTTTCAATGCAAGAGCCAGGCGCGAACTGGAGGCTCTGGCACGACCTGTTACTTTTCATTCCCACCTCAGTACATCGTTTGAAGGAAGGATGCATACGTGTGGGAGTGCGGCATGTGGGCGGTGCTTGTGGGAGAACGGGGTGCTTACTTATATGGAAGAAGCACGTGGTGGTGGTTGTGGTGGTCGTAACGGAATGATGGTGAAAAAAAGTGTAAATTTGTGCTTGAGTTCTTGGTATAAATCTTTTCTTCATGTCTAGCCACGCTGCTTGAAGTGACACGGATGGAGTGGTGTGTGTGTGTGTGTGTGTGTGTGTGTGTCTGTGTGTTTGGTTCTATCATTATTGTTATTCATGTTATCATCTAATGCATGTGTGTTAATGTTATTGTTGGGTTACAAAAATGTGAACCACATCAACTATATATACTTCATGTAGTCTACGTTAAGGTTAGGTTAGGTCACAGCCTAACCTAACCTCCTCCCGTCTTCTTCCGGAACTGGCAATTTCAGTGGTCCTTTTATTCCACTCTGTATTTGTTGCCTTAAGCCAGACACCCCTCATATTTTAAAAAAGAAAATATGAAACCTAACCTCTACTGAGCCTTCCCAAGTGTCGCTAGAGTGGCTGACCTTCATGTCTCATAATTTCATAGATGTAGTTGAGAGTCATGTTTTGAATCGGTCGTCATGTTGTTGTTGTTGTGGTGGTGGTGGTGATGATGGTGGTGGCAGATTGGAGAGGATGGAAGACGAGAGGGAGGAGAATAGTGGCGGTGGTGGTGTTGATGGTGGTGGTCACTGATGGAATTTATTGTGCAGGAGTGATGGCGGTGGTGGTGGTGGTGGTGGAGGTGGAGGGGTGCGAGAGAGAGGATAGACGAGAGTGAGTGGGCAGTGGCAGTTGATAGTAGTGATGAAAGATATGGAATGAAGGTGAGTGTGGTGAAATGACAATAAGAGTTGCAGCAGTGGGACAGTGGCAGGTG
This sequence comes from Scylla paramamosain, assembly GCF_035594125.1. NCBI lineage: Eukaryota > Metazoa > Arthropoda > Malacostraca > Decapoda > Portunidae > Scylla > Scylla paramamosain. Next base: position 21,903,303 of record NC_087171.1, on the reverse strand, counting down.
GTGAGTTAGGAACAGTTAGCCACTCAACAATAACAAGGAAAAAATGCAAGAAACCAGTCCGCTTCACCTTAAAAAATTTCCTTTTCCGTTTGGCAAGAGACAGTCAGTGTTTTTTTTTTTATCCTGCTTTCCTCCCACTGCTTCTACATCCTACGTACGTATAAGAAGAAAGTAGTCTCTGTACAGGACGTGTATATACCCGCCTGTCGCCCCTCTCCGTCCTCTAACTTAAAGAGAAAAAAATATATGGCTCACTTCATGCAAGGATAATAATGTGCCTATTAATTAATACATATAGTGACGAGATGAACAAAGGAATCAGTGAGGGACAGGCAGAGGTTAGGGATGATGTGGTGTTGTGATGGAGTTGGGGAGGAAACTGAGGGTTGTGCGGTATGATAGTTCAGTTAGGAAATGGTGGTGATTTAAAGGTGGGACGCGTTGGTGAACTGTTGTGAGAGACGAGTGACAGTGACAGTAGCAGCAGTAGTAGTGGTGGTAGTGGTGAGGGAGAGAGGGAGGAAAACAGGATTGGAAGTGGAAGCAGAGAGAGAGAGAGAGAGAGGCTTATATTGGAGATGGGGATGTGGATTTTTAAAGACGATTGTGACCGTGGCATTGTTGATGAAAGTTTGATGGTGTGAGGCTGACCCGGTTTCTCTTCTCAACAGAGGCACCCCACGCTCTTCTGTCGCCCTCCTCTCACCCTCCTCTCACTCTTACTGTTCCCCACGCCCTTACTTGCTCCCGTCCTCTGTTCCCCTCCCACACTAGCCAGCCGGTCAGTCTCTCTCTCTCTCCCCTCCACTCATTCCTCGTAATAGAGTCCTGCATGCTCCTCGCTCTGTCTTCAATGTCTTTCTCTGCAACTACGCATCTTATAGCAAGTTGTGTCTTGAATTCGTGTGTTTCTCCTTCTTCATCCCTTCCTCCTCATTATTCAGTGCACGTTTGCTTCTCCCATTTCTTCCAGACACAACTTTTCCTCCTCCATGCCCTTCTCTGCGTCACCTCACCAAGCTTACACATCATTACATGGATCTTTTCCCCAGCTCGTCTCTCTCCACCTCACATTTAAACCTATAATTTCTCTCCCTACTAATATATCAATGCATGTTTCCTTCTACTCTTCACTTCATAGGTACTTACATAAGCACCTTTTCCTCCTCCGTGCCCTGCCCTGCTTCTTCTTACCTAGCATACACGTCTTTACTTCCCTTCCCAAACTCATCTCTCTTCACCTCACATTTAGACCATCCTTTCCTCTCCCAACCTCCCTCACTCGCTCGCTCGTCCCGCTTCACCTACCTCCTTGCCTCACAAACATCTCGTTGCGCCACACACTCGCTTGAGGAAGGCACAGGATATTCTTGGTGTTATCTCGTCCGGTAGCTATGTAGTAGGTCAGCATCGCCCTCTACCAGACCTATTGTCACTGTTACAATGAGCCAAGGGACATGCTAGTGATCCTGTTGGGCTGACGTGGGTACGCGAGGTGGGGTTCCCTTACCGTCATCTACTTCCTTTACCCGGACGCTCCAGAACTGTGTAATAACTCGAGTGTGACGCACTGCCACCGCCGCTGACGTGAAGGAGAGATGTGAACCTTGCTTGCCTCTCCGCCACTGGTGGGCAAATCTTTCTTTTAAATGTCTCGTCAGTTCTCGTTTAAACCTTTTGCGTGTTTGCCCTTCTCTGCCTCCTCCCTTCCTCCTCCTTCTATTCCTCCTAGTTCACCTCCTCCTGGTCTTCTACAGCTTTCTGCTATAAGGTATTGTCTCTCCCTCTACTAGTAAAGAACAGTTACCCAAAGGCGCTATCAAGGGCGTAAATGTTTGTTGCTTTTTGATATTCTTTTGTGTTCATCCTCCCACCCCCCTCCTCCTCCTCCTCCTCCTGCTTCTCCTCCTGTACCTCTTTCCCAATGCCCCCTGACCTGCCTGTGTGTATGTATGTAAGAGAGAACCTGTAGCAACCTCCCTGTCAGGAACATAAACGCGCCAGGTTAGGATTGGGATGGTAATAGTGAAAGGGTTGCTGCTTTTTTTGTTACTTAGTGTTTTTATTGTTGTTTTTTGTTCGTTGTTGTTGTTGTTGTTGTTGTTGTTGTTGTTGTTGCTCGTTTTTTGTTCGTTGTTGTTTGTTTTTGTCATCGTTGGTTGTTGTTGGGGTGTGGGTGGTGGTGGTGGTAGTGGTAGTGGTGGTTACGATGGTAAGGCTGCTACAACAACTACAACAACAACAACAACAACAACAACAACAACAACAACAACAACAACAACACCTACAACACCACCACCACCAACAACAACACCTACAGCAACACCTACAACACCACCACCACCACCACCAACAACAACAAATTTTCACCTTATATATCCACTGGGGACTTACCAGCAAATGTTATTGACCGAGTTTTGTCACGTCACGTTGGCTGGTCTCCCCACTGCTCGCGCCTCCGTGATGTCTCTGTGACGGCCCTGGCTGTGTATATACGTGTGTCCAGACAGGATGCACGTGTTTGTTGCTGCTACGGCTGTTGTCCCAATCAGTTATTGACAACGTTGTGTGTGTGTGTGTGTGTGTGTGTGTGTGTGTGTGTGTGTGTGTGTGTGTGTGTGTGTGTGTGTGTTTCAGAGCAGAGCTGTCATCGCTATCAGCTGACGAATGAGTGAACAGTCAAAGGTGATGCTTACCACAATGATGAAGTCCACTCGTGTATTCTCCTGAAGTCAACACATTCTAGACAACCTTCGTGTGTGTGTGTGTGTGTGTTTATCAGTCAGTGGCTGTTTGTTAAGTGATTCAAACAGAAAAAATAAATAAATAAAAACAGTTCCAACAGTACCAAGTAAGTGCTGCATTTAAAAAGCAAGCACGGATGGCAGCAGGAATACCACATACTAGCAACGAATTTACCCTGAAGTTAGTCAGTGGTGGTTACGACAACAATTCAAAGGCCCATGTTTTTGACGTGACCACCCTTACACGAATATTGAGAAGGCACTTAGGTAATCACCTCATGAGAGTATGACGGAATCAGCGAAGGGTCCGGTCTAAGTCGAGTATTGGAGACAGGAGGTAAATTCTGCCGTTGCACGCTTATCAGGGTTGCCTTGATTACTGATTGTGCACCTCTTAACAGATTCCTCTCTCGTCTTGATAACACCAGGATGTACCTTCCCTAAATCAGGCTTTTTCATCCTGACTGGACTATGAAAGTTATGCCTTGTGTGTAATACAGGGACTGCCACGTGTAAGCCTGGTCGCTTCTTGCAGCTTCCCTTATTTCTTATGTTCTTATGTTCTTATGACTCTTCGCATTAACATACGTATTTTGAAGGTAGTGCATAGATAGGTGATGATGATAGCAGATTTCTTTCTTTCTTTCCTTCATTCCTTCTTTATTCTTTCTCTCTTTTCCCTTTTTATGTTTGTTTGTTTGTTTTTTCCTTTTTTCTCTATCTAGTGTGTGTATGTGTGTTTGTGTGTGCGCGCCCTTCGCCACCAGAATTCTTGATACGTAAAAAAACAAACAACCAAATAAATAAATAAAATAAAATAAATCATATCAAAACACAGCACCACTTTTGCCATCACAAACTCACAGTAACCACCATGAAGGCAGGCAGGAAGGAAGGAAGGAAGCTAAAACAGATTTCTTCTCATGAACCTCAAATAGCGTTCGTTGCGTATATCCACTAGTACAACGCCTTGACCATATCCTTCAGTGCGCCACAGACCCGCCCTGCATTTTTCTGCGGATTCCACACTTACTACTCAACTATTATTTATAAGCGGTGGAGGCGGCGATGCAGAGTGGGGTCCCCCTAGTTACTGTCCCTGGTTTTCATTTTAACTGGAACCGTTGATGTAAGAGGCGCTTTGGCTTAGGGTTATGAGACTTAGGTGGTCCATTGAACGGGTCAGTCCCTTAAGAAGAGAGTCCGCAGTCAGGTTCCTAGCTACATTGTGAAGGTTTTTGCTGCGTCATTGGCGAGATGTGTAGCAGTGATGGCAGTGACCAGTTGCCTCCCGTTCTGTTGTTGTTGTTGTTGTTGTTGCTGATTATTATTTTTCTTATTTTTTTTTTTCAGGAAATAATCACATGACATGGATCATTATTATAGATATAGTTTTCGTACGTACCACGAGATACAACAGTCATAAACATCTCCAGAGAATATTAAAATTAGTCTTGACATATATCATTGTACGAAAATAAGTAGCAAGCTTGCCACAAGGAACCATACTTTCAATCCTTCATTCATTCATCAACGCAAGACTTCAATTCGTATTAATATAATATTAGTGTATCATATTAGAAAAGTATGGTGGATGCAGACCGTAATCCTTCCAGGTATTCGCTTCAGTGTTTATCAGTAGTGAGGATAAGATATCAAGTAATGAGGTGACTCTCGGATCAGTAAGGATATGAACGCTGAGGAGGTCTTGTGAAACTAATCCACATGAATGCAGCAGTGTCTGTGAGTTGCCAGGTTCCCGAGGTACCCAGTTTGGTGCTAAGGACTTCCTTGTCACACCCGTACTACTTTCAAAAGGCTGTATTTGAAGTGACTCATGTTTTAAGGGTGCTTTTACGGTTCTAGTGATAGATTAAGAAGAATTTTACATTATTAACAAGAGAAACATGCTAGAAAACTCTGCTAATCATCTTTGTGGTCTTAAAAAATAGTAGTGGTGAGGGAGTAGAGCGTTTCTCGATATGGACCTGAGAGAAAGCAGCGCAACATAGCGGCAACACTGCGCCGAGGGGTGAAGGAGTGGGAGAAAGTGACTGCGTGCGACTAGGACAAGTTGATGAAGTGAGTGGCTCGTGTGTGTTGCTCTGCTGTGTACGATAAGGGTATGCATGTCACCTCTTCCTACATGAGCGACGTGCTTGAAATTGGTGGCAGCGGTGAGATCAAGGTCCCAGGTAACTTAAGGAGGGAAAGAAGGATAGAAGGGAAGTCGTACACATTTTAAACACAGAATCTGGATCGTGTTTGTTTGGCAGGTAGTGGGAGTATATGTTATCTTATTTATTGATTTTATTTACGTGTTTAGTTGTTTGTTTATCTATTTTTAGCTTATTTAGTATCTAGTTTAGTAAGTTCATTTGTTATTGAGTAGAAGTAACGGGTTCATATTTGATAAAAGTAGACTTAACGGAGAGAGAGAGAGAGAGAGAGAGAGAGAATATAACCTTTCGAATCGGAGGGAGGAGGAAAAGTCGAAGCAGGAAAACTGAAGACATTTTTGGCCAGACTTATTTTTAGTTCCTTGCTTCCTTTCAATTCTCGAATAAAAAAAAAAAAAAAGAATTTTAAGCTTACTGCGTTGTCGACGGGGACTTTTAAATTTCTTTTATTTACTCAAGTTTCCCTTCCTTCAGTTATCAAAGTGCGTGGGTTTCACAACTTTTAGTAATCCAAATCCCGGAACTGTGATTAATGCCCCCTCTGCCTTCTGCAGTGAAACGTCGAGTCTACTGTGTACAATGACGGAGTCACTGTACACAGTCCGTATGTTTCAAAATTTACTATTTTTTCAACTAGGATTGATCCAGATTTTAATGTGAACTAAATAATATTTCATTGATCAAGTAATAGTAAGTAGCTCTGTACGTGGCGTTATTACAGTACACACACCCGACCTCACTGAGTTGTGAGTTGTCAGGTGTGCTGTAAAGGCACATCTGAGGCAGCACAGGCGAGCGCCGCCACGCCCTCGCCTGTGTGCTGCACCTCCACTAACCCCGCGTGGCAAGGGGAGACCTGGAACGCCAAGGCTCGTCAGTCACTGAGCACAATGGTTAGCGCACTTCACAAATAGTAATTTACCAAATATAACATAATTTATCAAATATAATATATAAAGTCAAGTTAGTCAAGTATATCAGAAGTTATGTAATCAAATTGATCGTTAACTTGTTCAAGTTATTGATTAAGTGAATCAATGAGCGGATGCCAGGAGGTCTTCCTGTTGTTCCCTACAACCTGCCCTGCCCGCCTTGGGAGTCTCGATGCTCCCGCCTTTGCTGGTCGTGTTTGTCACTTTACAAGGAGACTCATCAAGCTCTGCATTGCTGTGGTTGTAAGGGCTTCCTCTTAGTCTTGTATTACGGCATGTCCTTCTCGAAACTCCAGGATTTTCTCCCCCTAGATATTTGTTGATGTTTGATCGAAGAACAGCTTAAAGCCAAACACTTCTATCAGAATATTATGTTTCCTCTGACCAGCTTCAAGCGGGACTCCAGCTCAGACGTTACGACACACACACACACACACACACACACACACACACACACATATGAAGCATATTTCCCTCTTCCCTCTTCCTGCTCAAGAATTTTAATGATAGTTGTTTCAGTCTTTTGACCCGAAGATAAATTAAGGTAGATGTGAAGCTTCGATCATATTCCTTAATGTACAGTACATAGTAGACAGCAACGCGTTTAGTCTTATCAAGTAAAGGCTTACACGGTGAGACGAAACTGTTTTTAAGGATATTGTCTTCTTATGCAAGGTGCGTCTCAGTATCTGAGATTACCTGGAGAGATAAGCCAGCTGTGCGACTCAGGTGAACGCCCTGCATGGCATAACACCTCCGTGACACACATCATAAAACTTCATCCACCACTGAAAAAAACAAAAGATAGTTATAACCGAATTTTTTTTACCTAGCATGTCTACTTCGTGTGCGTGCAGTAGTTGTGTAGGATTGTGTGCGTGCGTGCATGTGAGTCAGCGGCTGGGGAAGGAAGCATGAACGGTGTTTTGTCTGACTAGGAGAGGTGTTTGCTGAGCGGTGTTTGCCGAATTTGATTAAGTCGTAATGGTGCAGAAAGATTCAGCGATGAAGGATGTGCGTCACACCTACGGAAAATGATAACTTCCGTTAAGAACTCTGATTGCATTTCCGGCGTAGGCAGAAGAACGTGCGGCGCGGCTTGTCGGCATCAACTCCTTTCTAGCGAGAGAGAAACTAGACACTATTGCTCCCATCTATGCGGATCCTCTCACCTTTTGGCATGTGTCTGAAGGGGAGAGTACTTTGTTGAGGCCGCGCTCTCATTCCTCGGTACATGAGGGATGGGGAATGGTGGGTAGGCCGAGTGAGGAGCGTGTTCATCCTGTCATCTCTAGTTTGTGGCCATGTCTAGATTAGTGTCGCCTAAATGTCACTATATTTACCAGCACTTTATGTACACTGCTTCACTTTTCAGTATTCACCGATGCGAAGTAAGTTTTCTTCCACAGTTGTAAGCAGAATGGAAGAGGTATTTCCTATTATGTGGTATGTGGCAGTTCTTGTGCGCAACACCACCACCACGAAACCCACACACACACACCTCCATCTTTCTCTATATTTCATACAAATCCTCATTTAAAGTTTTGTTTTATATCTTAATATAAAGTTAGCAGCAATTTGTATACACGTAAACCCTTATACGTATTTGCACGGGGTGTCAGTGATTTCCTAAATAAATCCTTAAAAAGAAAATAAAAAAAAGCAGTATACCTTTCCGGGTTAAATATTTCCTATGGCTACATTATGAACCACATTCTGAAACACCTGCGCCGCACCTCCACCGTATTCAAAATCGTTCTTTATTGTTGAAGTTACACTGGTTTTAATTGTGTTCTTATGCTCCTAGTGACAGATTAACAACATTTCTATACACTTGAAAACCGAGCTAATCATCTCTGTGGCCTTTGAAAATAGTCTTGGTAAGAGAGAGAGAGAGAGAGAGAGAGAGAGAGAGAGAGAGAGAGAGAGAGAGAGAGAGAGAGAAAGCAAGGCGTTTCAGAATACTGGCCTACTCGTATGCCCATTGCCTTCCCGTGTGCGTCCACCGCGGGACGCCTGAGAGTGGTGGACGGCGGCATAAAGAGCAGCGTATAGGACCACAAATATCAAGGTGCGCCGTGCTCCCTCCCGAGGCGGCACTTGAAGCTGAGGGTTAAGAAAGGGTGAAGAGGTGCTTGGCAATAGTGTATCTGCAGAGAGATCCATGTTTGGCGGTGCGGCGAGAGTGCGGTGGTCGAGTGCACGAAGACAGGCAGGGCGGGACTAGGGCGGGGCCAGACACACACACACACAAACGCACCTAGATGAACTTTTGCTGGTTTGTTCAACGCCAAATATCCGAATGTCCCTCCCGTGTCTGTGCTCTCAGCTCAGATGTATTAGTTTTCTTTGTGTCTCGAAGTATTACGTCACGTGTATTCCCATTATGAATATATATATACTGTATCTTGCTGATCATCACTACACACACAGATATATAGATATATATTTTATTAACTACAGCCAGGAGTCGCATAACACAGTCTCTAATTAAGCATATGAGCACAACTTCACAAGGTACACACACACACACACACACACACACACACACACACACACACACACACACACACACCATAGCTGCTTGGTTTCCCGGCCCTCACCTTCCCCGTATAGGCACAAAGCTCAGGGACATCAAATAATGAAAGGCAAGGGTCACCAAGGTGGAGACGCTGACAGCAGTAAGGAGAGTCAGTCTCGCTCCACACACCTCTGTCTCTATCCTGGCGGCTGTTCGAGACTCTGTACTCTCAAACGTTTGGCTGCCTTATCGCGGCTACTCGTAAAAGGCTCTAGTATAAACTGAATGGTATTTTATGGGTGTTTGTATGATTCTATTAATAGTTTAGCATGTTTTATACTTTGTCAAGGGGAAAACAGACAAAAACGCATCTAATCATCCCCGTAGCACTTGAAAGTATTGTTAATAAGTGTTTGTATGATTTTATTGATAGCTTAACATGTTTTTTTTACTTTGTCGCGAGGAAAACAGACTTGAAAATCCGTCTAATCATCCGTCTGGCCCTTGAAAGTAGTCTAATGAGTTAAGTTAAGAATGTGAATTTTTAAACACATCACGGAAACCAGAGTGGAATGTTGTGTGTCTAGTGCTGCTTCTTGTATTAGGTACGAGAAACTAAATTATTACACGTGGTTAAGAGAGAGAGAGAGAGAGAGAGAGAGAGAGAGAGAGAGAGAGAGAGAGAGAGAGAGAGAGAGAGAGAGGAAGGTAAGGAAAAGTAAATGTCTCCTGTCTTTCTGTCGGTTAGTCTCTCTCTCTCTCTCTCTCTCTCTCTCTCTCTCTCTCTCTCTCTCTCTCTCTCTCTCTCTCTCTGAAGGAATGAGAAAGTAGACTGACCGATTACTGTGCGTGTGTGTGTGTGTGTGTGTGTGTGTGTGTGTGTGTTTTGATAACAGTAATGCACCTTAGACCGCTTCGCCTGCCCCCACAATAGCTTCACGTTGCGTTACTTACTACCTCCTTTTGCACCGATCATATTAATTCAGTGCCTTATCGATTTGCTTCACTGTCTCATGGTTCTTCAACGCAAAAACCTACTAAGCCCGTATTCAGAAACGCTTTGCTCCCTCACCACTACTACTTGTATATTCAAAGGCCGCGGAGTTGATGAGCAGGGTTCTCAACAGTGTTTCTCCTGTTAATAATGTAGAAATTTTATTAATCTTTCATTAGAATCGTAAAAATACTCTTGAAATACTCTATTCTGAATCGTTTTGCTCTCTCATCACGATAATTTTTAAAGGTCACATGATTTACCCGCATTCTCAATAGTGATTCTCCTGTTGATAATGTAAAATCTTGTTTGTCACTGGGACTGTAAAAGCATCCTTAAAAACCCGTGTAGCTTCAACAACTAGTAGAGCCTTTTGAATGTAAAGGAGATGCGGCGCAGAAGTGAATCCGTATACGATCCTTGCTAAGCACTTGTGTCCCGGTACTCTCACTTCGGCAGAGGAGTGGTAGAGTTGCCTTCCACTAACTTCCCATTACCTGAGGCTCGAATGTCAAGTGGGAGTTTGGCGTTACACATTCCGTATATCCTGAGGCGTTGTTTCCGAAGTACAGGCAGTTTACAGACCTTGATTCCTTGGGTTGTCTCCTTCGGTCTCGCTGCTTGGATTTTGACAGGTAGGAAGTAATTAGTTATATGTGTCGATACGATGAGAATATAAATTATCCTGGTAATATATGCTGAAATGTAGTGAAGGTAAGGAAAACTGGTGTGTGTTCGTGTTTGTTGAATTTTTCTCGTTCTCCCCACTCCTCCTCCTCTCACTCCAGTCTTCCTCCTCCTCCTCCTCCTCCTCCTCCTCCTCCTCCTCCTCCTCCTCCTCCTCCTCCTTTCCCTTGTCATCTGCCGTGCAAAAGAATATCACTAGAAAAAAAGAAAATGGTCCAGCCGTCCTGTCAGGCAGAAGTAGGGCGACACACGACGCGATACAAGCTGCCACTCAGGTGTTTTCATTAGTGCAGCGCATTGAGCGGAGCCTTTCAGCCCTTCCCTGCCATAGCTTCACGTCCAACTGCCTCACGTCATTGGAAGTGAGATGTGTGGTACCCTTAGTTTTCCTCCATTTTTATTTTGTCCACCTCCCTAATGCAAGAGTAAACTAGTATTTACAGTTTTTCATTCCCTTCACTGGTAAATTCTGGGACTGTTTCTGCATTTCCTTTCGTGTTACACCCTTAGATTTCTTCCATTTTTATTGTCCACTCCCTAATGCAAGAGTAAACTAGTATTCACAATTTTTCATCCTCTTCACTGGCCAACTCGAACTTCCTGCCTGTTTCTGCATTTTCTTTTTCCTACGACTTATTTTTATTTTATTTATTTATTTTTTTTTCGAGAGAGAGAGGTCTCAATCACTTCTCTAATGCTGGTTAATCCTTTTGACTCTTTGGGAATTGGTGCCTCAGTGGGCCCTTTTCTTCACATAAATTTCGTTGTCTTTGGTCAGTCATAAAAAATCATACTTGAATCATACTTATTTTCTGCGTGTTTTAAGATGGTTTTCTTCGATTTTCCCTAAAAGTTGAGAGTTTGACGGAGAGGAAGCCAGGGAGGTGCGTGTTAGCGATTACATTCCTGGTCTACCGTCACTATAGCTATGATTTTCCCTGATGGTTGTGTCCTGTATTGGGAAAAGAAAAGGGAGGTACGTGTTAGTGGGTACATCCCTAGTCTATTGTCACTCTAGCTATGGTTTTCCTTGAAGGTTGTGTGCTGGACGGAGAGGAAGGCAGGGAGATGCGTGCTAGCGACTACGTAAGTGGTCTGTTGTCACTCTAGCACAGGTGTGTCAGAACTCATTGGTCTCTAGGCTCCTTTGTGGTGTTTTATATCGTTCATGACCCTTAGCTGTGGCACAGGTGTCTCAGTGCTCATTAGTTTATTTTTTTTTTTGCGTGGTTTCATATCGTTCATGGACCTTTAGTTATCCATCAAGAGCAATCAGGAAATATTACTTCAACTGAGGTGGAAGAGATGAAAGGCTGAGTGGAAAAGAGACATGACCCCGGGAGAGATATGACCCCGGAAGGGTGCATGAACTTCGAAAAAGTTGAGAACCATTGGCCTAACTCACCACACGGCCTCGTTCTGCTATCAGCTCCTTGTATGTTCCTCCTCTATCTGCCTGTCATGCTGTCCTAGTTGCTGTGTTGGTGGTGCTGTGTGGGTGCCAATCTTCCCTCTCCCCTGCACCGGGCGGGACACCTGTGCCCTCGAGGTGCCCGGTGCCGGACGCCTCTTGGCCCGTGCCGGTGACTCAGCATTGGCACGCAGAGCAACCCACGGGGCCGCGCCAGCAGTTCATTGTTCCCACCAGATATCATAGGCGCTGCTCTGTTTTTCCTCTCCCTTCTCTTTGTTGCTTCCTAAAACTCTCCCTAGGAATATTTTCCCTTCTCTCTCTCTCTCTCTCTCTCTCTCTCTCTCTCTCTCTCTCTCTCTCTCTCTCTCTCTCTCTCTCTCTCTCTCTCTCCTCCCTCCGTGCGTCACATCTTGAGGTAGCGCTTGACGAGTGTTAGAACCAGTGCTGACGCCGCGGCAATGACCTCTCACTGTTTCACGCATGTTCGCACTCTCAGTTACACAAGGGATTTATTTCTATAGCTGGTGGAGGCGGTGGGTAGACCTCACCTTTGTCTGGGTGAGTTAGGTGAAACAAGCCACGACGCACTGCCCGCCCCCCACCCAGCATGCGTACCCAAGGCCGTGGTGCAGCCAGCCTATTCTATCACAGACGCAGTGTTCTTAAACACTTCGGACTCAGATAAGAACAATTTTCAAAGACCGCAGAGATGATGAGTAGGGTTTTTATTATATTTTCTCTCATTGTTTATTATATTTCTCTCATTGCAGAATATTGTCAAACTGTCAATATAATCATGAAAGCACGTAACTCTATCACAGAGCCAGTGTTCTTCAACACTTTGGCCACGGAGATGATAAGAAAGGTTCCGGTAATCTTTTCGCTTATCGATAATGCAAAATTCTTATTAATAATAAAAAGAATCATGTAAACACCCTTGAAAACCCAGACAGCTTCCACAATACGTACACAGCGAAACGTTTAAGAATGCTGAGCTGGCCACACCCATGTCTTGCCTCATCCTCTGTGCTTATCCTCGTCCTGTTTTCAACGCCACATATCCACGAAATTAGCGAGGATATTTTTAAAAGCCTTGGACTCAGATAGTCTCTTCCCTCAAAGGCCACAGAGATAATTAGTAAGGTTCTCATGATATTTCCTCACAATGGTGGTGCAGGAACCTTGTTAAACTATCAGTAGATTCATGAAAGCACCCTTGAAAACCACGATAACTTCCACTAAACAAAGACTGCCAAGGCTCGTATTCAGAAACGCTTTGTACTCTCACCATGACTATTTCCAAAAGCCACAGAGATGATTAACCGGGTTCTCAAGACTGTTTCTCCTTTAATAATATAGAAATCTTGTTAATTTGTCACTGCAACCATAAAAACAGCATTAAAACCCATGTAACTTCAACAAGAGCCTTTGAAGGTAGTGAAGGTACGGCGCAGAAGTGTGTCAGAATACGGTCCTGTATGTAATCGAGGTAAGACTTCAAAACGCTTGCGAATACACGGATCTGGCCACACCCACGCCTTACCTCATCCTCTGAATCACTTTCCTTACCTTCCCCGTGCTTATCAACACCACAAAGCTTTCATATGCGGCACGAAAACAGCGGGAGTATCTTACCTTGAAAACCAACATGTGTTTTCTCATCGTGTGCAGTTTCTTGTGCTGTGTAGCGATGACCCTCAGCGGTGAGGTCGCCACAAGGGCCACCCTCGTGAATGTTGAGGCGGCCTTCGATCATCGGGGACCAATAAGAGGGATGGATGAGAGAGAGAGAGAGAGAGAGAGAGGGGATGGGAAGTGAAATCGAATTGTGAATTAATCATTGTGTAATCAATCACTTCCGTCTATCAGTATTTAAATAAGAGCGTCACTATAATAATCTGACCCACTCACCACCAATTACAACGCCACAACAGACTCACAACCCAGCAGTAATTGTTTGTACACCAGGAAACGTTGCAGTTCTAGGTAGCGAATCAAAGGGCAGACACAATACTGCTATGATATTACGTTCGCTGCTCTGAATGTACGTCTAACGAAATAAAAATATATTATAAGTGATAACTGATGGGAAATTACATTATGAGAATGCTGAGTACGAGAGAGAGAGAGAGAGAGAGAGAGAGAGAGAGAGAGTAATGAAGGTGGTGGGAAGGGTAGGAGTGAGATAGCTAAAGACAGGACAAAGGAAAAAAGAAAACGGAATAGGATGGAGATTGAACAAAGAAAGGACGGGAACGGAGCACAGGAGTATGACAGAAAAGGAAAATACAGTTAGTGGTAAGGACGGAAATGGGACATGGCAAGGATAACAGCCAAATAGAAAAGTGTACCAGGGAAGGGAAGCAGACAGGACAAAGGAAGAATGGGAACCAGCTACGGGAAATTGAGGTGGGGACAGGGAAATGGTGTTAAGAGACTAGGAATGTGGAATGTGGTGCGGGGGGTGGGAACAATATGCTATAGTGAGTGATACATGTCCCTATTATGAAAAGTTTTGCTCTCTCACCACGACTACTTTTAAAGGCGATAAAGATGAAGACCCTGGTTCTCAAGACCGTTTTTCCCGTTAAAAATGTAGAAATCTTGTTAATCTGTTACTAGAACCGTAAAAACACCCTCAAAAACCTGTGTACTTTCAACTATAGCCTTTTGAATGTAGTGGAGATGCGGCGCAGAGGTGTTTCAGAATATGATCCATAAAACAAAGGAAGCATGGAAGGTGGAGGTGAAATCAGACACTTTAGGAAAGGTATAGCATCTGTGTGGCTTGAAGGCGAAGAGGCGGCGGCAAAAAGTGACATGTAAGGCTGTATGCTGTTACTGAGATGAACAACTATGACGGATACCTCGTCCACGCAGCATTAGCCTTCCACGCCAGCGTATACATAGGTGCCCGCCGCCCCGCTGTGTGTCCATCTGTGTCAGTGTAACGCCTCGCACCCTCACCGTGTTGCTGTGCGTGGCCGGTAGCCGATACCGGAGGGAAGAGGAGGAGGAGGAGGCGGAGGGGGATGTGTCATATGGTTTTTCACGGTCAAATTCAAGTGGATATGCTGGCTTTCCACCTTAGTTGGCGGCAGCCTTGGCCTCTACCGGCGAGAGAGAGAGAGAGAGAGAGAGAGAGAGAGAGAGAGAGAGAGAGAGAGAGAGAGAGAGAGAGAGAGAGAGAGAGAGAAAGGCTCAATATTCGGTAGCTGGATTGGGGAGAATTTTTTCCAGTTGCCGTGCATTAGTTGTGGCTGACAATGTTGATCTGTATTGGTTAATTTTTGGCTGCTGTTGATGTAACGTTGATTATTCTCTCTCTCTCTCTCTCTCTCTCTCTCTCTCTCTCTCTCTCTCTCTCTCTCTCTCTCTCTCTCTCTCTCTCTCTCTCTCTCTCTCTCTCTTCCCATCGAGTAGTCTCGCCGTCATTGCTTCTGTCTTGCATCAGTACAGCAGCAGGAAGACTTCTCTGTTGTCGTTAAATACTTAGGTATGTTCCGGGAAAGGCGAAGTGTGCATGAGAAATAAAATATACAATACTGCGATGGTTCCGTGGAAAAATATTGGTGTGATCCCGTACAAAAAGAAAAGAAAAAAAAGAAAGGATAGAATAGATTTGGTGTTTCCCTGACAAATTCTATCCAGTTACAATTTATCTTTTTTTTTTTTTTTTTTTTTTTTTTTTTTTTTTTTTTTTTTTTTTTTTGCTCTGTTGTCGCAAAATCTGGTACTAGTTTTTTTTTTTTTTTTTTTTTTGATACTTTTCCAGTTGAATTCACCTCGATGTATTTTTCATTTTTCACATAAAAGAAGGCAGCCAACCAGTCACACGTTCCTCCCTGTTTTGAACGAGTTATGTGCTGCACCCTATCACTGCAGTCTATCATTGCGTGTATGGTGTATTGGCGCAGCGGTTTTGCGTCGTCACTTGAATGCCTGACTTAAGGCTCGCCTCTGATGACTTACTAAGACCGTATTCTCAAATGCTTTCATCATCTTATCTCTCTAGTGATAGATTAACAAACTTTAGTGGAAATTATTGATGTTTCCAAGGATGTTTTCACGAGTTTAGTGATGATGTGACAAGATTTAGCGGATGTTGTGGAAGTTTTCGTTTACGTTTTCATGATAAGTGAAGTCTGAGAGAGGCCATGAGTCATAGGCACAGATAACACAGGAAATGTAAGCGCACTTCACACCAACACTACTGGTTGGAAATTATTCACATGGGCCCGCGTTAAACGTTCTGGTGTCCCATCTCGTTCTTGATCAGGCTCTAATGGAAGTTACGGAGATTTTCAAGGGTGTATTCATGATTCCGATGATACTTAAATATTCTTCACCGTTTACGGAAAAGAAAACATTGTGAAAACCTGATTAAATCATCTCTGGACTTTGAAAATGAAAATAGTCTTAGTTTAGAATGTCTTAGTAGTATCCGTCACTACCTGTCTGCTTGTGTGTCTGTCTCTGTGTATCTGGATGGATGGCTGTCTGTTTGTATGTATGTATGTCGCTCTATCTGTCTGTATGTCTGTCTTATGCATGTATGTCATGTCTGTCTGTCTGTCTGTCTGTCTGTCAACGTGTAATGAGACGCTGCATTCCTTCTTATCAGAGCAGTGTTACTGAGTGGAAATTGTTTATTTAATATTTTAATGGTTCTCATTATCTGATACGTCTATCATGTGTGTAACGTGAACACCGATATTAATATTGTGACCATTTTTTCCACATCACTAAAAGATTATTTCAGGCAAGGAGTCAATTACGTTGTATTTTATGCTAAACGTTTGTACACTTCGTAGAATCCTTTTTTTTTTTTTTCTTTTTCGTTAATTCATGAACATTCAACAGAGTCACGGAGCCACAACTCTTCGTTATCGTTCACATTCAGTCTGTCTTACTTTTACCTTGAAAGCGACATTGTTTGTGGGAGAACATCAAAATATAGAAGAAAAAAAGTAGTGCTACATTATTTATTGTTTAATCTGAAGTGAAAATTAGCATAATATATATATATATATATATATATATATATATATATATATATATATATATATATATATATATATATATATATATATATATATATATATCTTACTGTCTTCATTTCAGCTAAAGGTTATTTATCAAAATATGTAAGAACTGATGACACTTTTTTTTTAGTTCCTTGATCTAAAATAATGGTAAATATAACTCAATATAACTCTTCTTCATTCGATATCTTAGGGTATTTGTTTTCACTAATGAAGATGGAAACTCCCTAACATATTAAATAAGCGACATTCACGCGTACGGTTGCATTTCTTTCATTAGCCCTCCTTACAGCGTGATACAAGACTCAACCCAAGTGTGTTCAGACTGTGTACAATGATAATATTCTCTCTAGCTTGCGGTTAATATCACCATCATTACCCTCACTATTCCTTAATACTCTCGCCAGGTATGTGTGCGCTCACAGTGACACTATCGTTATCATCGTTATCGTAAGCTATCATCCTCATGTTTTCACTATAGCCGCGACTACTGTTACCTTCATCACCACCCCCACTAATACATATCGATCACTCCACCACCGCTATGACATGAAAGTATTGCCATTGTTTTCTCAGGATGAATGGTTTCCCGTACTGTTAAGTTGCGATGTACTGTTACAATATCTCGCCTTGTGTAACTGATATTGTTATTTTTCTGTTTATAAGAGAGAGAGAGATGAGATATGACATAATGCTGGAGAAAAGTCTCTAAGATTTACGTAACACACACACACACACACACACACACACACACACACACACACACACACACACACACGTGGCGTCTTATATCACCTACCTTTTACAAGCTATTGTGGAAGTTATTAGGATTTTCAAGAGTGTTTCTTACTATCTGAGTGATACTTTAACAAGGATTCCACATCACTTATGAGAAAAAAACACTAGAACCTGACTCGTAGTCATCGTAGCTTTGAAAAATACTCCTTGTGTGAGAACAAAGCGTTTAAGAACGCATACGCGCCGCAATGACTACGTAAAGCGAAACCACAATATTTGACGTTACGAATTTATTATGAACTGAATACACTGGACGTATCCCTCACTTTTACTAATATAATCATTACTTTCGTCTGTGTCTGCTTCACAACGCAAGGCACACACCACACAGCTCTCTAAGGGCTAACAGATCTTTTGCTGTTTGTTCATTCTGCGTGTTCCTTTGTGTCTCCGTTCTGGTACATGCGTAGTAGATGCCCTGTATTCAGAAATACTTTGCTTTCTCATTACGGTTATTTTCAAAGGCCACAGAGATGATTAGCCGGGTTGACAAGAGTGTTTCTCCTGTTAATTATGTAGAAATACTGTTTAAAAGTCATTAAACCGTAAAAACACCTTTAAAAACCGTGTAACTTCGACCACAGCATTTTCAAAATAGTGAGGGTGCGGTGCAAAAGCGTTTCAGAATACTGTCTATTATATGAGCTTTTATATAAGAATAGGACGGGTTGCAGGAGTGGTTATGTGCATTGTTAGCTTTTTGTACTGTTTATTGTGTATTATTGTGATGATGGTGGTCAACAGTGCCCTGGTAGTGGTGGTGGTGCTTAGCTTAACGTAGTAGTGATGATAGTGCTTGGTTGTGGTGATGAGCGTGGGAGCGTGGCGCGTATCATGTGCGTGTGGTGATGCTGGTGGTGGTATCTTATTATAGTGGTGGTGGAACTAGTGATCGTGGTAATGGTAGAAGTAGTGATGGTGGTAGTGGTGGTGGTGGTGGTGGTAGCGTTGGTGGTTGTGGTGATTCATGAAGGTGGTAGTGAGGATAGTAGTAGTGGTTGTAGTAGCAGTGGTGATAGAAGTAGTTGTGAAGGCAGAGGGATAGCAGTTGTAGTAGTAGTAGAAGTAGTAGTAGTAGTAGAAGTAGCAGTAGTATTAGCAGCAGCAGTAGTTATAGTAGAGGTGGAGCCACGAGTAGTAGGTGTGAAGGCGGAGTAGTAATAGTAATAGTAGTGGTGGCAGTAATGATGGTAATAGAGACAGGAGCAATGATCGTGGTGGTGATCTGGTAGCGGGTGGTCGTGATCGTGGTCGTGGTGGTGGTGGCGATGGTGGTCTGCTGCGGGTGATGGCGGTGGTGGTGGCGGTGACATGGAGCTCGCTAACGGAATATACTCGCACTGTCTGTGGGTGAGGTCAGTCAGCCGTTCTTCCGCACCCGCTCTTGCTCCCGCCCCGCCTCGGAATCCACCGCCACTAACACCTAACACACTACCACCTCACACACTTGTCTCCTCATTGCCTCACTCCAACATGTCACACTCATCTCTTCACTAAGTCACTAACACATGCTCGTCTCCACGGTCATTCACTCCTCCACTTCACACACTCGTCTCCTCATTGTCTTACTCTAATTCTAAAATATCACTCTTGATCCTTTTTATCTCTAGCACACTCGTCCCATCCTTCTAACCTAACGCGTCACACTCGGCCCACCATTTTATCGCCCCTCACAGCCACACATGCAGACGATACAAGCAGAGGTGTGACGATCATTTCCTGCTTCCTGCTGCTAGATCACTGTGTGGATATGAACTTGTCCTGTCTCGTGGCATTCCCCGTAGACCAGCAGGTTCTTCAAAGTACGGGTCGAGATCCCGTACTGGGTCGCAATCTCTTGTTCACTGGGTCGCCACATTGTAGACAGCTATATAAACAGCAAGTGAAATTTAATAGTGCGTGTGTGTGTGTGTGTGTGTGTGTGTGTGAGTTGGTTCTCATGCTAGAGAGCAAGAAATACAATACAAAGGGCGTACAGGGTAGTATATAAAATCAAACTGGGTCGTGAAAAAAAAAAAAAAATGTACTGATTAAGTACTCTCGTTAAGGCGAGTGAAATGATGTGTTGTAAGTACAGAGTACAACTTCGACTTCAAAAGCATCTAATATAATGGAGTAGTTTAAATCTTCTAGTGCCTGTTGTTTTTCATTTTGGCAATGTAAATCGTCTACTCTTACTCAGATGACGTGAAGTGTACCATGACCTTATGTTGTTTATCTATGTGCTTTATTTCATTGTGTCCTGTTTGTTTAATTATTTGATGATTATAGTATGCGACGCCAGATTACGTATTTTGTTAAGCTGCATCTCCCAATCCACCCAATATATATAAGTTTCATTTACTGCATTCTTAAACGCTCCTGGTTTTCATAATGACTATTTTCAAAAGCCATAAAGATGATAGTCGGGTTTTCATGGGTATATTTCTCACTGATGATGCTGAATCCCTCTTAAATTATCACTGGAATCCTAAAACCGCCCACGAAGCAACAGTAACTTCCACTATAGCATGTTAAAATCAGTCGAGATAGGACACTAAAATGTTTGAGAATACAGTGAGGTACGGTCTTGTGTGTTGCCCTGGGTGACCCTTGGTGTGTCTTAGATTATCATCATTTGTTCTCTTTCATTCTACTTATTTCTTAATGAGGTGCGTCTCAAAACCGAAGGCTTAAAGGGAAAAATGTCAGCCAGAAAAATAAACTCGAAGGTCGTGGGCGTGTGTAAAATACTCACCTGTACCGAGATATATTTCATAACACATGCAGGAATTCTGCCAGTGTCCCTCGTCGGTAGAATCACACCGCAATTCTTATGACTAAACCTTTTACAGCAAGAGGAAGAGGGTGAGTTTTCCCATAAGGTGAAATACATCACGTACAGTTTTGCATGAACCTGGCCGCCACCATGTCGACATCCGGCTGGGTGTTGGGCTCAGCGTCATATTTCAGCAAGTGTGGTGTGTTTCAAAAGTTTTGTGTGGACAGACTGATAAGAGCTTGTGTTTAGTAACGTGTTATCACCTTGATTGATTTGCCAACTGAATTGCCTGCACGGTGGAGGGAACTGAATTTCACTATCTTTCCCTTGACTTCATCAGGACCACCTACCCAACCCCTTTCAGATAAAAAAGTTTTATGGCTATTGTATATCAGTATCTTAAGTTTACCTGATAAGCAACACGTTTTCCTTCGTGTATTTCAGGTGAGGTATTTTTAATAAGTGAAGTTGTCCTAGCATGGGAATGTAATACACTGCCGCTTTTGCTGCATGAAGAGACGAAACAAGGTTGGTGTTGCTGCATTGGTCACACTTGTGGAGACATGGCCATCGCCCGTGACAACACCAGTGCTCATGTTGAAACCTATCAGTACGTATTGAGGTGAAAGGTGTGAATGCTGGCGCGATGAGTGCAGTGTCATGTGGTGGACGAGGCTTAGGGAGAGAGAGAGAGAGAGAGAGAGAGAGAGAGAGAGAGAGAGAGAGAGAGAGTTGGTCTTTCTGTAGTTGAAAAAAAAAAAATATTAATGCAGAAAATATTATTGTTGAACGTACTTCGGTAATTGATTTTACACCAAACGCTACAGCAACAACGTGTTACACAGCTGTGTCTTATCAGTTGAGTCACAAAGTGTTCCCAAGACTTACAGGATTTAAGAGGAAGGTTTTCGCAGTCATGGCTAGGCAAAGTCCGACCCTTTGCATTTAATCTACACATCACTAAATAGCTATAACCGTGATGAGCATGTCTCTCAGTGGGCCTTGGTTAGAGAGAGAGAGAGAGAGAGAGAGAGAGAGAGAGAGAGAGAGAGAGAGAGAGAGAGAGAGAGAGAATAGAAAGAGGTGCTTTGTTGAGGGTTGCAGTGACTCAAGGGAACTCACACAAGCTGAGGCCTCGCGCGGCTCTCTCTGCGTCGCCTGGCCAAGCTGCCTCGTCGCTGTGGCGTAACCAGACATTTCCCTCACAAAGAAAGAGACCACTTGTATTTTCCGTATCTCCCTCCCAGCTATTATTGCAGTAGGCTATTTAAGTTAGGGTACGCATCCAAGTTGACCTATCCTGACCTAATCTAACTTAATCGAATCGTCTGATCTTTTTTTTTTTTTGTAAGTTAGATCAAGTTAGCTAAACAAATCCTGGTTTAATCTCACGTCATCTAACTGATTCCGTCTACATTTTTGGTTGATTAGGTTGTGTTGGATGAAACCTAACCCATCCTGACGCTACGTAATCTAACTTAATCCCATTCCTTCGGTTGGTGCCTAGTCCTGGTTCAATCTAATGTAACCAAACTAATCCAGTATATTCTTGGGTTAGATAAAGTTTGGTTAGCGTGGCTAGACAGGTAAAATCTAACTTATCATGATCTTATCAGATCTAAGTCACTTTTGTTCGGATTACTGGTGATTTTATATGATGTAAACAAACCGAAGCTAATGTGTCCTTACCTAATGTATAACTTAACTGATTCCATTTACGTATTCTTAGGATTGATTAGGTTGGGATGGGTAAAATCTAGTCTATCCTAACCTTATTCAATCCAAGTCACTTCTCTTTGCTTGGTTGGTGAGTTCATGTGATGCACACAAACTTAAGCTATAATCTGTTCCCACCTGATATATTGTTACCCATCCCAACAGTACCGGGGATAATGAACTCCGTGTGATACTTCTTCAGTAGTGGAGCAGCAAGAACGTGGAGCAGTGGAACAGCGAGAACGGTGCTGTGAATTACCAGACGACACTCAAGATGATCTCTACTTTAACTTTACCAGTGTAATTTTATACATCGTCCTGGCTGATTGGTCAATAGGTAAACAGGTAGACACAGGACTGAACGTGGTGGAAGGCTGCCATTTCGTTTGTTTTCGTGTGGGTGGGGAGGTGAAAGAAGTGTCAAGTAAGCATTTCGTTATTTCCTTGTTTATCTACTCATACGAATTCATACTTCCTGGTCAGTAGCAAGCACTTACCCTGAGTGTATTTACCGTCACCTAATACAAAATATCACCGGGAAACCGTAATCACGAAGATAATTGGTGACCATGAGTAAACATGTGCTTATCAGGGTGGCGACGTGAGGGAGGCATCATCAAGGGGTGGCTGTTCCTCTCCCCCGTCCACCTCTCCCTCCGGCTCTCCATCCTATTGACAGTCAGAGGCTTAGCTCACCTCACTCGATCCCTGAGGTCTTGAGGGAGATTCGTGCGTGAGATTAACCTCTCTTCCTCTCTCCCTCTCTCTCTCTATATTCATGTTAAGAGATAAATATACAGTCAAGGCCAAGAGTTGTGGCGTTGGTTTCAGTTATAGACAAGCTGACAATCTCTTACGTATTTCACCGCGGGCTTATCTTCATGAACACGTGCTCTCCCCTCTCTCCTCTTCTTTCCCTTAGTAACCTCAGTACAGTGTCCAGTGTTGTAATAGTGTAGTGGAGGTGTAGCGTGTCGTGTTGTAGCGATGTGGAGTAGCATAGTCCACCATACTAACGGCCACTTTCTATGTTACTTTGACTCGTTTTCTTTGACACGTAGAGTAGAGTAAAGCACGTATAGGCTTTCTGTGTGTGTGTGTGTGTGTGTGTGTGTGTGTGTGTGTGTAAAACTATAATTCTAACAAAGGCGGTGTCATGAGTAATTGTAGCGTGACAAGCCAGATGTTACTAATATAAATAGGGACTTTGGTGTTGCTTACATCAACAACATTCATACCGAGAACTGACTGGCTAAATCAATCGACTACCTGCGTTATAGGTGTGTGTGTGTGTGTGTGTGTGTGTGTGTGTGTGTGTGTGTGTTACGTCCACTGATAAGATGGACATAGCGGCCTTGCAGGTGAAGGGAAGGGAAGGGAATGGGGCATGGAGTGTGTGTAGTGGTGGGGGCGGGCGAGACTTTCTCCCCGGAACCTGCCAGACCAAGTGAAAGTAAAGAGTGCATTTTGGACACTGCAATACGGTGTGAGCTGCTCCGTCGTTTACCTCGGCTGCTGGATGAGATACAGACACCTATTTTGCCAGCCCGTTTACCTGTCTGGGTCTGTCTACCTTCGTTTCTGTATTTCTCTCCATCTGGTTTGTTCTAGTTAGTTGCTCCCTCTAACTTTCTCTCCTGAAGGTAACAACGCAAGGAAAATCTGTGCTGTACGTGTATTAGTCATGAGCATACGTATTACTTTGAGCTGAAATTCTCTCTCTCTCTCTCTCTCTCTCTCTCTCTCTCTCTCTCTCTCTCTCTCTCTCTCTCTCTCTCTCTCTCTCTCTGCGTACATTATTCAAAATATGCATGCGTATTGTGCGACTTATGGTACCGGGCGGCAAACATGCCTGCGTCTCCAATGCTCCCTCCTTAGTCAGGCCTGGGGGCGGGGGCGGTGAAGGGGCGGGGAGGGCGTGGGTCACCTCCCAGGAGACGCGGCGGGTGGCGGGCGGCGGCAGCTGGGGGATGGCAGTGGAAAGTGTGGCTCTGTGGCTCCTCTTCATGGCCGGCGCGAAAGTGGGAACCAAGTGATCAGTCTGTGATGCATCTTGAAGAATAAATGCTATGGCCATGATTACGTGATTCTCTCTCTCTCTCTCTCTCTCTCTCTCTCTCTCTCTCTCTCTCTCTCTCTCTCTCTCTCTCTCTCAGACGTAGGTGCTCCTGATACGTATTACGAGGCGAACGTTCGTCACAGCCTTACATTCAACAACTGTCGTACGTTCCCTTGCATCACTGTAGGCAATAGCACACGCCGTTGCCCCATGTACGCGCGCGCGTGTATGTGTGTGTGTGTGTGTGCTGTCCATACATAGGTAGGTAGATGTTCACGTTCACGGAGGCAGCGCACAAGAGTAATTTTCTGCGTGTACTGCCAGACCCTCTCGCTGTTGCCACTCGCCTCATACGCCACCCAATGATATTTGTACTTTATCGTCATATTTCCCTCGCATTCAGGCCATGTAAGGGATCATGACGAGCATGGTGTGTGGTTGTTGGGCATACAAGGAGTGAAATGGCGTCGAAACTTATTGGAATACAGGGTGGTCGTTCCCAGAAAGCGTGGAGAGTGCGGGGAATATTGTGCGATGTGGCAACTGTTCTCGTATCAGGTGGTCGTGTTGTGACACTCAGCTGTTTCAGTCAGTAGTCAGCTGATCGCCTCGTAGCTTTCGTCGGCGGAGCTGCGTCTATCCATACGGTGCATTTATCTCACTCGTACGCAGGCTGTATACTGAGTACTGTATATATGGTGTGTGGAGTGAAGAGAGAAGACTGCAGTGTGGCTGTAGTAGTCTGCTAAGTGCGCGGGAGAGCAGTGCCAGGCTGCTGGAGACACGGTGTGTGAGTGCAGACGTGGCATGGTAGCAGACTGCCCGCAGAAAATATCATAGCTACCCTTCTTAGGAGACTGTGATCAATATATATGACTAGTGAGTGGTGAATTAGGTGCAACGAATAGTGGGAGGTGATGGTGAGAGTGTGTGACGGATTTCCCCTCCTGTGTATGCAGTGATAGTGGCGTCTGTTCTTTATCTGGTTTCGTTCATCCAGCCGCCACAACACATGCAAGGGACTCACTCCGTGACCTGAAATGCGATCTGCATTTCCCTGATCACCAGGGTTAACAGGTACCAGCAGCCTCACCGCTGCAGAAGGTTCTAGGGACAGGAAGTTTGCATAAGTGGGCTTCTATGGAAAAAAGGAACACTTAGATCGGGCTAAAGTGTGTGGGCGTGAAATAGTGTGTGTGTGTGTGTGTGGTAGAGAGAGAGAGAGAGAGAGAGAGAGAGAGAGAGAGAGAGAGAGAGAGAGAGAGAGAGAGAGAGATCAGTAGTGGTGTGAGGTGGTGCAGGAGGCGGCAGCACCAGCAGGCGACATACAGCCCACGCCTCGCTGCCGTCACCCTCACCCGACACGCACACCGCTCCTCCTCTCGTGGCTATTACGTCCTCCCACTCACGCCACCTTACTGTCATGAGGAAGCACCACACTAAGCAGGGATTGCATTCAGTGGAGGCAGGGAATGAAAGGAATGGAGTGCGTGATAGGAAAAAGTGAAGGCCGGGTGCTCGTGGCAGCCGTGCCAGCAACGAGGGACGGGCGCCGCTGCTCGCAGATGACCCACTTTCTCGGCACAGTTCCTCATGCGGGCGGCAGACAACGGATCACGTACAGTTAGACAGGAGCCCCGTGCGTGACATATGGCCTCCCTCCTCAACATTTGCGCCTCAACACGAGATGCTTCTTATCCACCCTCGGTTTAATAAAGTAAAGATGAATGTGCACGAAACATGGAGGGGCGAGACATTGGAATAATGGGTGTGCATTCCCTGTCAGGGTCACTCTCACTGGTGGGCATGTCCCCTCCGGGGACACCCTTTGGCCTCCCGTAGGTGAAGTGATGGGATGATTAATTATACCAGGGAAGATGTGCTCAGTTAGGCGAGGCATGCAGTCTGTTACCGCTGACTGCTGGACGTGGTAACAAGGTGAATGTTATCAGGTTTAGAGGTGTCTTCGCTGCGCTTAGTGGGTAGCTTTGATAACAGGTGACATGATAAAACCATGTTGCTCATGATGCTTTATTTACGTCTGTTAAATACAACGTGTGTATCCTACAGAGCCACCAAGTTTAATACAAAACTAGAACAAGGTCGTCCTCACAGTGAAATCTGTCCCGGTGTCTCAAGTGAGCGGCGACGATACTGAACACAACACCAACACCAGCATACAGGTGGTGCCGGCACTGGTGCAGGCGACGGTCTGGACTCCTCGTGGTGAGAGTGTTTGATGACCCACCCAGACCTCCACCGGCAGCCCACACCGGCCTTTGCCTGCAACACACTTTAGACTGACGGGCCTTACAACAGTTGCTTTGTGTTGCGGTTTATAGTGACCACGCCTTACGGACACAACCAAGTATAGTGGCTTTCCTCGTGGGACGCCCTTTCTCGCCGCCATCATCGTGACAACAAGCAGCCGCCATGGGCGTGCACAGAACAGAGGAGCCTGGAGGAGGGTTAGGGATATTGGAGGAGGAGGAAGAGGATGAAGATCTGGGCATGGACAGGTTCTATCCTCATTACCCTCACCGTCAAGACTCAGGAGCCAGCAGCACCAACAGTGACGTCCTCAACAACAACCAGGTCGATGGAGGCAAAGGTAAATAAAGCAGTGACTTTTCTTGTGTCTTAGTCTTTGTTAGTGAAGGTGGTGGTGGTGGTGGAGGTAGAGAATGTGTGGGGGGAGGGGAGGGGGATGCTTTCTTGGGAAGATACCTGCGCATCTCACCTGCCACTACTCTGCTGGTGGTGATCAAGAAGAGTAATCAAGGTGTGCAGTGATGGCTGACTTGCATATTTTGGCTTTGTTCTTATAGGTTGTTTGTTTGTTATTGTTGCTGTTACTGTTATTATTGTTATTATTATCATTATCATCATCATCATCATCATCATCATCATCATCATCATCATCATCATCATTGTTTAGCCAGCCCCAAACATCCCAAATACAGGTCCCATGCATAATGAAAGGAACCATATGACACTTTTTAACGGAAATGTGACGTCTTGGTTCACGTCAGCAGTACAGGAAAAGCAGCTCTTTATGAAACACTGGCCGGGGTTGAGGGCCACCTGTGGGCTTCCGGAGGGGGAGGGGTCGTTCCCAGCAGGTGTGTGTTCCGTACAGTGGCAGCAGGTGTGTGGCCGCTGGTTTGACTCGGGGCGTCCATCAGCCTCTATCATCCACACCAAATGTTCCCTCCCCGAGCCCATCTTTTGGTGAGCAGCTCTCTCTTTCTTCACGGCTGACGGATCCCTAGCCTGTACTTTCTCAACACTCAATAGCGGCACGCCATGCTAAGCGAATGGAGCTGGAATGGTTGTGTGAGCTGCGTGAATTGTACTTTTAACATCGTGCGAAGGAATGGATAGTTTTGGTAACCGTACTATGTAATCGCTAAGTCAACAGCGACACTCCGTGCTAAGCAAATGAAGATGGATTGGTGGCATGATCTGTGTGAATTGTACTTTTTAGCATCGCACAAAGGAACAAAGGACAGGGTTGCGGGGATAACAGTATTATGTAATCGCTAACAAGTAATGCGCTTGTCATTTGTCAAGAAGAGAAGAGCAGCGTTCTGATGATGTCTTCAAACACGAGTGGGCAAATCCTTGGCTTGTTCTGGCGTTGGAAAGTGTTCATGGCCACGGTCTCGCCTGCATCCGAGGTCTTTCCTACCTAGCTGCCATTTCCTGCTTTGTCTTCCCCGACTTCCTTAACTTCCTGATACTTGCGTGAACTGTACCCCAACCACGCGCACACACACACACACACACACACACACACACACACACACACACACACACACACACACACACACACACACCTGCCTTTTCTGCACGTAATTACTCGTCTCATCCGATGGGTTCCTTTCAGATTTGCCTCGTAGAATGTCATTAAGATCTTATCCCTGGCTTTGTAGCGGAAATTAGCGGTAAGTTGATATCAGAACACGTATCCTCTGGCTTCTTTTTCCTGGTCTCAGCATCTGTCAGGACATCTTTGTATAGTCACACAAGTAAAGCACAGGTATTGCCAAGGTCGTAGAGTGGAAGCTATACTCCTGAGTGTTCCTCGTGTGATACAATATTTTAAAGGGACTATAATTTCTAATGAGTCTCTTTGCGGTTTGCCTCGATTTCTTTTTTTTTTTTTTTTTCGTACATGAAACTTATCAACTTTCAACTTCTTATGTTTGTACTTTTCGTACGTTTTGAAACATGTTATAGTTCACCACATTGCAATGAAACTGGCCCTGTGTGGACGACAGCTTCCGTGTCGCTGCAAGTACCATGCATCCAGACGTCATCATGGGTCAAAACATTTATACTCAGCTGAGGAGCGCTAGTCCCATCAAGGCCAGACTTCAGCACGTTGTTTGTGAGCTTGCAGACGAAGAATTATGTTATTGTGCAAACTAGTGACAGCAACAGTGGTGGTGCGTGAGTTGGCAGGGAGTCCCGAGCACCGTCATTACAGCTACGTGCCGCCACCTTGCAGCCTGCCCACCCCGGCGAGGCCACGACCTAAAAGAGTGCCATCTTTTATGTTTTGCTTGCATGTGCCACAAAAATGTGTTTCAGAATATCATGTATTAACGATGAACCGTTAACGTGCGACAGATAGGATAAAAATAAAACGCCTGCATTATTCATTGACATTTAATAATTTCTTGTGTTTTCTTCATTATTTAAACTTGAAGACTCTTCTCTGGAATATTCTCCATGAGACTGACCCTTGCCGCCGTCTGGTCTGGTCTGGTCTGAGCGGGGGCGTCGCCCCGCGCTGCACAGCGCGAGATGCACCTCGCCCCCTCGCCTCTGGTCGCCGATACTCCTTGCACGTTGAAGATGTGGTGGTAATCCTTAAAGCCTCGCCCAGCATGTGGCGGCCCTCGCCATCATACACCTGCTCTCCAATCATTGCCATATATATATATATATATATATATATATATATATATATATATATATATATATATATATATATATATATATATATATAGTATTTATAAGAAGAGGTCGAGGGTAGTGGTGCCTCCTGTGGTGGTTGAGGGGACTTCTGACCCCTCGACCTTCGCCGCCGGCCTGCCCTCAGCCTGCGAGGAAGACAGGCGGGTTCAGTGAACACACAGACAAACACACCTTGCCTTCCCCACACCCTGACACCTGCAAAGCAAACCTGTGCGACACTTTAGATGTGTTTCTTTATCTGTCTTCCGTCTTTCTATCAATAGATTTCCTTGCCTCACCAGTTTCCTTATCGTTTTTGATAACCGAGTGCTGGATAGTTGTACACGGGGTATTTGCAACACCGTACCCGCTGGTGTGTCGGATATTTCCTGTCTCGTCCTGGCTTCGTGCAATCCACTAGTCTGGATGTTGCTGCTTCTGCTGCTGTCTGTGGACGCGTCGCGGGGAAATACCTACCTCTTGCGTCACAGGGAAGTTTGGCGATGGCTTAGGCGAGAGTGAACGCTTTCCTCCCTCATCTCTCTCTCTCTCTCTCTCTCTCTCTCTCTCTCTCTCTCTCTCTCTCTCTCTCTCTCTCTCTCTCTCTCTCTCTCTCTCTCTCTCTCTCTCTCTCTCTCTCTCTCAGCAAGACCTCATAAAGTCAGGTGCTGAATGACCACGTCCCGGAGGAGCTGAAGTACTTACAGGCCGCCTGGAGAGAGGTAGCGCTGGTGGGTGGGTGGCTGCGGTGTGAGGCGAGGCAAGTGAGAGGTGCCATGACTAAAGAGATCACTGGGCTGGAAAGATTTCACCTGTTAGCAGAGGAGAACAATGGCGAGGGTTGCAGGTTTGCGTGGCACAAAGGAGACGTCCACGTACTTAAGAGGTGGTGACAAAAAGAAATGCGAGACAGGGCGTCAGCGGTTCACACTTGGTCTCGAGAGCTTCGTGATGTCAGACTACCTGTCCGCCTTAAGGGTTATCGCCCAGTCTCTCTGTGCACCTCATCAAGACATTCCCAAGTGCATCCGCATATTGGTAATAACAGCAGGTGGAAAACATATTTGCCAGGGGAGGGAGGGAGGAAGGTAGGTTGGGGTGGCTGGTCCGTGTGTTGACTGTGCTCCACCAGGAAATGTCTCCCCTCCCTCTCTCCCTCCCCCGCTCCCCCAGCACCTCTCCTCCGCACTGTTGGGGGGCTGCTGCGGTGAGGGTCGCTCCATTTGCCTTCCAAGTGACCTAAGGATTCCTCGTCGCCATGAGATAAAACCCAAGTGAGGCATGTCTTTACCATCTCGCAGAACGGGTCTGAGGAGCGGGCAGGTGACACAGATCGGGGCATGTTATCGGCTCTGGAAAGGCTATAACAATATTCTTAGCACGTTGGGATGGAGGTAAAGATGAGAAACGAGTGATGGCGGTGGTGATGGTGGTGATGGTGATGGTGGTGGG
This sequence comes from Scylla paramamosain, assembly GCF_035594125.1. Classification (NCBI taxonomy): domain Eukaryota; kingdom Metazoa; phylum Arthropoda; class Malacostraca; order Decapoda; family Portunidae; genus Scylla; species Scylla paramamosain. Next base: position 21,873,035 of record NC_087171.1, on the reverse strand, counting down.
TGTTGCTAACTCGTCAGCCTTGTAGGTGACGGATGGGCCACGAGGTCCGCCTCCACAGTGGCATGTGGCTGCCTCCCTGATGACCCCTCTTCCCTGCGTGGCCGGTGTGTGTAGGAGCTTCCTGAAGTGCCGAGTTGGACACTGCACTGCAAATTTATACGAGAGAGAGAGGGGGGGGAAGTGGATCGCAAAACCTGACAGGGAGGGAACCGAACATAAACATCGAATTACAGATACTCCGAGAAGAAGTGAGCTGGGAGGTTGACTCAAGACACAAGACCATCACTGTAGCAACAAGAGTATGAATGCAACGGCAGCTGCGGATAAAGAGTATGAAGAAGCTGGGAATATTAATGACGTCAGGAGTATAACGTTAAGTAAGACGCCGCTTCTATCGACTGCGTACAAACCGCCCTCGTCATGCACAGGGAGTAGTAACCCGCCTGGTGAGGGGGCGGGAGCAGCAGGAGGGGGTGGCAAATGTCGCCACTTCACAGCCACGGCTCTGTGTTGGCCTGTTGCCTCCCCTCTCCCACTGCTTCCTGGAAGGTTCACGTTCTCAAACTCCGGGAAGCCCATGAGCGTGCGTCACTCGGCCAGCGCGACACAACCTCGTGTAGGGGAGTGTGTGGGTCACCCAGGAAACGTTACACTTATTGTAATTTCCAACGTTATCTTACACGATCGATCTCGTCATGTCACTGAACTGCCATGCTCGTGAATTTGGCGAGTTTTTGTTGCGGCACCAACACGCTTTTGTAAGCGTATACACTTGCATATTAGATATGACATTATATGATAATTGTCAGCTTCAAGTAAAGCGTTGGTCAGATGTCAGCTCGCTGCATGAGGCAACGTTCGCACCAACTTGGATACGATGCAGGCACGGCGTGTGAGACCTGGTATGTTTATACATACGTTCTCCCCCCTCCCCCCCCCCCCCCTCTCTCTCTCTCTCTCTCTCTCTCTCTCTCTCTCTCTCTCTCTCTCTCTCTCTCTCTCTCTCTTGAAAGACGGCATTATAGATGGGCTAGGCCAAACATGTATAATGTCTAAGTATGTTTTGAAGTAGGATAGTCGGTGTATTAAATATGAACTCTGTAACGTCTTGCCTCATGTCAACAAATTAATTTGTCTTTCCGGGAAGGTTATTGTCATGGACTGTGAGGAGGATCTCCTAGTTAGTGTCATGGACTGCGAGGAAGGTCTGAGTCACCTGGGTACTTACATCCAGGCCGTGGCGACGCGAACATGCCGCAAGTGGATGAGGAGTCGGGGGAAAGAACAAAATACTTTACACAGGCTGGAGACGCTGAGCATGTTATGAAAGTCAAGCACAGTCTCCCCACACCTGCGGGAGACCTTGACGACATTTTTTACTTAATGGTTTGAAGGTCTGATACTGGAAGCTGAATAAAGAAGTCACTTTGTCAGAATGCTGGTGTCATCAATGTAGCACAGCTCCCCAACTATGAAGAGTGGGAGAAGATTAAGACAGCGCAGTGAATGCCGGGGTGACGAAAGGGTCTGGGCAACGGCCAGACTCTGTTGGCAGCGTCGGCAACACCATTCCTGAGAAACAACACTGATTCCGCCCCAGCGTTGTGGGAGCACGCTGTTTGGTAAGCAAGGAGACCAGCACACGTAGGCGGCGCTTCAACACTGACTAAGGACTGTTTAAAACAATGAAAGGCTCATAGTATTCTATATCAGGACTATGAGAAGTAGATTGTAAAGCAAATAAACCACGCGAGAACATATTATTATGATGCTTAACAAAAAAAAAACGCTGTGCACTCTTTTAAAATGATATGGTGTATACAACTACTGCAGGATTTTTTGGTGGTGCTTGCATCTGCCTCCTGCCGTGTAAGGGTGAAGGGGCTCGTCGCCTTGTGCTGGCTGCTGCTGCTGCTGCTGCTGCCCCCTGTCCTCGCCTCAAGGTCTCCCAGGATGAGTCACAATGTGATATTTTGTACTTTCGTATTATCTTGTTATCACATTTTATCACTTCCTCATTACAGTCGATTCATTTCGTGTCTCAAGAAATAGCAAAACAGTGCCACGTAATGCGAGGTGAAAGTTGTCACACCTCTGCTGCGTTGGGGGCATTTTCTGCAGTAGGAAGTGATGTTATCGTACAGTGTTGGTGAGAAACAGAGTGAGGCAGGCTAGTGCTGGCCTTAAGCTAACACCACACATCAATAGCGATATGGTTGCTCCTTACTTCTTTTTTTTCGTGTATCTCATTGATCCATAGCATGACCTTACGCTGACTAACACGGTCATCACACACGTAACTCCATATAATATTACACTACATTCCTCATGGCAATCATTAAGTGGGTCAGTGGGGCAAGTATAAGACCTCTAGAACTCGCTGTCAGTAAGCAAAAAGGTGCTTGTTGATAATAGAGAAATGGTTTGAAGTGCTTAAGTATATTATCTTAGATGCCTCAAGCAGGACGCGCACGTATGTTGTGAGGCGTGAAAGTCAGACTCCCATGCTGATATTTATACTGAAATCGAACGTTCAAATCTGTGAATGAAGGAGAGGGTTGGTGAAGGAGGAGAGTGGCTAGAACCAGAGCACAGGACGGAGAAAAAGGAAAGTGATAACCTCGAAGCGAAAGCAGCTACAGCGGCGGCAGCAGTGAAGGCAAGGGGCGGGGTGGGCTAAGTTACCATCACCGCGGGGCAGCGGGTCTGATAGAGGAGGAAAAGGAAAGGGAATGTATAGGGGAAGCACTGAATGATGTTAAGACGAATTGTAAGGAAAGAGTGAGGAGAGTTGGAGGTTACAAGTAGGAGAAAGTTTCCCAGTGAAGCAAATGTGGTTTCTAACACGCAGCGCTAGGCCGTGTCCACCCCGCTGGTCCTGCTGCTCCTATCACATACAGATGTCCGCGCAGTGCCATGAGTTTTGTTGTGAATGCTATGTAAGTAAGAAATGTTGAACCATCTCCCCTAAAGAGGTATGAGGGAAGTGCACGTCACGGCCGTCGCGCCCCCACACTCGCCGGCCTTCACGCCGCGGCTGTGCTGCTGTTGGTGCTGGTACTGGTGGGGGATAGGCACATCAAAACCTTCTGTTGCGGGAGAACACTAATGCGCTTGTAATCAGCTCAGAAACAGCATTATTTATCCGACTGCACTGTAGCGTCAGGACTGCTAAGATTATGGTAATACTTCCTGGAGACACGTATAGGTAAGCCATTCAGGTATCAGTGTCCTCGGGAGTCGCTGACAGAACCGCCACCTCCTCTCAAGGACGTCCCTGGGTGTTCTTACCATACAGCTTTGGACAAAAACCTGAATTATCATCCATATATTTTCTTAAAGCAAGGCCAAGGCGATGGAAGGATGAGCCGCGCCTGTCGCTTGAGAACGCTAGATGGAAAGGAGCGATTAGGTATAATGCGAATACGAGCTGTGTGTGGATGGTGGGTTCTCTCCTTCCTGACGTATTCGGCTTTTAGTGTGAACCATTTCTGCTTTGTGATGATGGTCACGACGACGATGATGGTGAAATAAATGTAGTCGTCAGTATCTTGCCAAAGCCTTTAAGTTCTGTGAAAAGAGCTCCAGCGAGGAGGGGAGGGAGTGGCGTCACCGTGGCTGTGGTACACTCCTGGAGTGAATGTTCCTGGCTGGTGCAGGTTTTCACAAGTAAGAGAGGCGACTGAGGTTGCGCAATACGCCCTTCACCTACTAACGCTCTTCCCTCACGTTTTTGTGGCGAATGGCATCGTACAGAATCGTCCGCAGCCCACTCACACCCCAGGATGGTAATGTGGCAGTAACGCAGCTGCCAACTGTCTGGAAATGAGGATGTATCGTTTGGTAGCCATTCCCTGTTTACCTTACAGCACAAGATTGCCTTTCACCTGTCTCGCAGGGGAAGGGTGGGGGCCTTGTTGCCACACTCCGTCTCGCCTCAGGTCCTTTGTGTGTGTGAGCTGGTTCCCGAGGGTGCGGGGCCGCCGGCATGAGGACCCAAGAGTCCAGGCAGTGCGTGCTCTGGGGAATCGTGCCACATTACTTCATCGAGGGTTCTAGTCCGAGGCGGCCCTCCCTCCCTCCCTCCCCTGCCGTTCGCCTGACCTACTGGCCCAGTCTGACGCGCCGCCTCTCACCCGCCCCTTCCCACCCTCACACCCATCACTGCCTCGCTCGACCTCGCTCCCTCACCTGCATGAGGCTGCTCTACTTTGTTACTAATCGCACGTATCTGATTGCTGACAGAGTGGAGTTCTTTCCTTTCAACAATATCTGATCTGTTCTCCACAATGACAATGAGAGAACTTGCCTCTTCTCAGCGCCGTGCCTCTGCCCGCCAACACTCCAGCACAGGAATTTTGGACCTTTCCTTTCATGAGCCATTCCATCCGCCACACTACTTTCTCCTCGACTTTTACTCTCTGTAGTTTCTCTGTTTATCGTACCGTCGCTGCCGTGCTCACTAGGCCAGCGCCAAGCCAGCTCCGCCTACTGTTCGCTGGCGATATGGCCCTGGCAGAACGCATATATTAACCAGATAAGCCACACTACGCTGTTGGCTTGACGGATGTGCACCAGGAAATACCCTACTTTCGTTACACTCCAGCATGAAAGTACTGGATAGGAAAAACAATTAATTTACTGTAATGAAAAGAAAATATTAAGGTATTACTTAATTTGCGTTTCCAACAGTATACTTTTTTTGTAGTGGTGATGACATAATATTCCAACATTGATGTAGAGATGGAGTATGAGAATTATGTGAGGTAGAAAGTTTATTATGCATTTCAAGGTAAGAAATTGTGAATATGTCGGCGATAGAAGGTGCTATAGCAGCGCACTTCACTGCTGGTTAATGTAATATTCCTACCCTGATACATAAAATAGTTGGGAAGGTGGAGCGTGAGAAGTATGTCAGGCAGAAAGTTTATGCATTTTAAGTGAAATTGTCAATATGTCGGCGATAGAAGGTGCTAGCGGCGCACTTCACTGCTGGTGGTGGAACAATGGAAAAGTGACGAGCAGGTGTGCAATGACGGGTGGCGACGAGTGAGCAGGGCGACGCGCGGCACACCACCAAGTGGAGGGCCGCGGGGATCGCCACTCGAGACGTAATAGACGATGACTTGCGTAGTGCGATCTCTTGCCGGCCTTCTTCCCCCAGACCCTCCCCGTGAACCTTTATTACTCTCATTATCCGAATTTAGAATAAAAGTGAAGCATCAAGGCTTCTGTGGCAGCACAGGGGACGTGGTTGTTGACCTACTTGTGTCTAGGCTGTTGATGTTCCACTTTACATGACCTTTCCTTGTGGCGGCCGTATCGTCCTTGTGGAATCAGTCTGCCGCAGGCTACACAGGTGCTCTGCGTAAGGTGCGAGGCAGGTAGCGGATGTTGAGTTGTGCCTCCACCGCCGTCCCCGCTCCCGCCAACACCTTCCGGCTCTTATCCCCGTCAATTATTATGATTTTTTTTATGTTGCATGAATCTTTTATCCACTGCTTCGTAATGTAATAAAATGCACTAAGTATTATGCTGCCTCATTACGCTTTATTTCCGCATAATCCGTCTTCTACTCTTGCTTGAATGTAACAAATAACTTGCTTAGTTATGTCATCTTTGTTTCATTAATAGGAAAAAAAATTTGATAATGAAAATATTTAGTGGAAAACCATCGATTTTTAAGAGTTCAGTATTTTTCCCAAACACTATATAGAAACACCAGTAATTGGAGATTGGTTTTCTTATACAAGAGAGGCACTGGCCAAGGGCAACAAAAAAAGAAGAAAAAAAAAAGACCCACTGAGGTGCCACTCCCAAAGGAAAAGTTGAAAGGATCATCCAAAAAAATTAAAATGACCCCAATATATTTACGTCGTTGGTGTTTGGGTCATTTGTGGCGTCTTCCTGAGAGGTTGCACGCGGGGGACAAGATCATGACCCAAGGACGCCCGTTGGTGAAAGCCGGTGACGGTCTGCGGGAGGCCTCGTCACTCCTTGCCGCACTCCACACCACAGGTTTGCCGAAGCTCACCCCTCAGCCACGGTCCACGGTCGTGAGTGGTGGGGAATTAACAAAACCCTGGACGACGGGTGAGGGGACGCGCAAGGTTACCAGGAAGGACACCTGTGAGTTGGCGTGATCGCTTGCGCGTATCCGTGAGCTTACCGACGCTCGCTGCACCGTCTGTCCGTCAGGGTTGAGTGGATGTTTGATTTAGATGGTACTTGATGGTACACTTTTCGGGTGTGAAGCTCTCTCTCTCTCTCTCTCTCTCTCTCTCTCTCTCTCTCTCTCTCTCTCTCTCTCTCTCTCTCTCTCTCTCTCTCTCTCTCTCTCTCTCTCTCTCTCTCTCTCTCTCTCATGAGTGCAGAGAGCGCGTGCCTCTTTGCCACCAATACATTCTTCACGCCTGTCATACAACAAATGCGGCGCCGTGGAGTGCAGCTCGGAGCGGATCAAGTCCTCCACGACAGCTTCCTGCAACATGTACTCCTACTTAGTCGTTTTACTACGCATTTTGTCCACTAAATTATCCACTTCCTTTATTTGTAATGTTTATTGAGAAAAAAAGTTAATTATGAGCATATTAGTGGCTGATTATGAAAATAACCATGAAAGGATGCAGTACGTGGCAACAACCTTGGCAACGCCAGACCCTTCCAGCAGCGTGCGTGTGAAAAACTCTCTGGATGTGGCGGCTGAGACCCTCCCTAATGTGGGGAGGCCAGGCGATGGTGGAGCTGCGGTGGTGGTGTTGGCGCGGCGGCCTTGATTAGGACCAGCCCAGCACGTGCTCCCTCCTCGGTCATGCAGTGGCCTCCGCCGCCCCCGCTGCCACAGCCGTCGCCACCGCCATCACTGCTGCCACTCGTGTTGCTGCCTTATCACATGGCTCTCTTTGTTTCTCTCGATGAACACAAACATATCTGTTCAGTATCATCAGCTTGGCACGCCTGTCGTCCCAGCCTAAAAATACCTTTTTGATAGTAAGACTGGCAATGTGTGAAGGTGAGCAACACCTGTGGCGGGAGGTGCCGACGGTCGCCTGCTCGTGGAAGTCGCATCGCTTCAAGGTGTCAATAGTACGAAGAGGAGGTCGACGGGGCGTGTGGAGGCTTGGAAGAGCAAGGAATGCGCTATTAATACTCTGCCACAGCGAAGGCTCTTAAGAGGGGAGTAGCTAGGAAGCTGCACTAGCGAGAGGCATGCCACCTGATTGACCCTCCAGCTGACCTCCCCGTTAGCCGGCAGGTCACCACGGTAAATCCACCAAAACCGCTACTCCAGTGCACTTCCTTCCAGGCTCACCGCACCTCAGTCCTGGTGCTCCTCGCGTGACTGGAAGCTCAGGCCAGTGTCATCTCATCAATAAAGTTACCAATCATTGAACAGCGGGATCTCTTTTTTCTGACATTCCTCGTATATCAGATGCGTGTAGTGTAAGCCAAAGATTTCCCGAGAGTGACATGAGAGAACACTCGAGCAGCTGTGCTGGCGGCGTCAGTCTGAGGCAGGAGGCCACTTCACCCAGGCACCAGCTGCAAATAATTGCTGCACAGACCCTTATGTCCGAACACACACACACACACACACACACACACACACACACACACACACACACACACACACACACACACAATGATTAGTACTTACTGATATGACTGATGAAAAAAAAAGCATTAAAACGACAGCAATGAATTAAGAAAAGTATTCTGTGATAATAGATGACAGGTTACCAGTAACATCTTACACTGTGACTTCACACCACGCTGTGCATTTGTTCCTCAGTTCGATCATTCGTGCGCACAAGTGTCTGCTGTTGTAGTCCCATCAAGTTACACACGCGGAAGTGTTGAGGACTAACAAACCCCCGTAAAGGTCACTATTTCTCCCCGAGTACTGGTGACATTGTGCACGTCACCACCACGCCAACCCACGGTACAGTACATATGGACACACCTTCGTTCTTCCTCACACACACACACACACACACACACACACACACACACACGTTCTTACTCCCTTTAAAACTCAGACAAGTGCTAATGAAGGAGGGATGGTGGACAGGGAACGGGGCAAAGTTGAGCTGACTCAGAGGTGTTAACAGCTATGATGTTTTTGATAAGTGTGTGTGTGTGTGTGTGTGTGTGTGTGTGTGTGTGTGTGTGTGTGTGTGTGTGTGTGTGTGTGTGTGTGTGTGTGTCCGTCCACGCGAAAGTTTGACACGTGTAGTCAGATGAATATATTAGGATCTGTGTGTGTGTGTGTGTGTGTGTGTGTGTGTGTGTGTGTGTGTGTGTGTGTGTGTGTGTGTGTGTGTGTGCTGGCGCGTGTGTGCCGGCGCACAGGCTCTTGCCACACGTAACATATCAAGAGCAAGAACCAGAGCCGTAAATAAAACAACCAAAACCAAACACTGACAGCAGCAGCAGTACCATCACCACCGCCACTACCACCACCACCACCACCACCGCCACTATCAAAACAACAACAACAAAGCGAATATTTAAAGCAAAGAATCACCAAGCACAGGCCCAATGCCCAAAACTAACAATATTACACATATCAAGCGTGTGCCTTACAAAGGTTGGCCAATGATCGCATAGCTCCGCACGAAGGCAGCGGGGAAGGTGTGTCTTGGGAAGCGACCAAGAGTTTGAAGGTTGAGGAAGGGGGAACTGGGGACCGGGTTGACGCTGCCTCGTGTCCTAAGATCGCCTGCTGCTATTACATATTGATTGGTATTATTTATGCACGATGTACCACCACGACAAACAGCTCTCTCTCTCTCTCTCTCTCTCTCTCTCTCTCTTTCTCTCTCTCTCTCTCTCTCTCTCTCTCTCTCTCTCTCTCTCTCTCTCTCTCTCTCTCTCTCTCTCCAGTAATCGTAATAAGCATACAAAAGAAAAAATAAAGAAAAAAAAAGATAAGAAAAGAATGAGACGTTTGTTGGTATTAATGCCTGGCGGTGGATGGATGAGGGGAGGAGCGGCAGGCAGGCAGGCAGGCAGGTAGCAGCAGTGGCGGTGCATGTCACCACGGCGGTGGGTGTTGGGGGAGGTTGTCCTTGATATTAACCTACTTCCCGCTCCTCGTCCTTCTTGTCTTTGTTTGCTTCGATTAATCTGTCTCACAACAGTGTCCCATGCCAGCCGTCTTGTTAGTAGAACCAAAAGTCCCAAGGGCCACGAATACTTAGGAATCTGGAGAAGTTTTCTTCTCGCTAGTGACCAAGATAGGGATGTGAAATCTTCTTGCCGAACCTCCCTCCCACATTAGTAATCGGCCTTCAGGAAGCGGAAATGCCTATCGTACAGGGAGCAATGCTGTGGGTGAAGTTTCTCCGTGAATCCTGCAGTTTATTGGCACACTGGTAATTCTGACGGGGGGAAACTTCTGAGAATCTTTCTCAGCGGGTAGGGACTCGCCTTGACACATGGTGAGGAGTCTCCTTTCCTCCGCCACCTCATGACCAGAGCGTAGGAGATGCAGAATACCAAGGGGTCGGGAAAGTGGGTCAAGAATTCAGTACGATCGAGGTCGCCTCGTCAATCCAGAACGCGAACCCTGATGGCATAGTGCACGCGATGTACCTCGTAACAAAAGATCCCTATGTATCCAAGCTCCCAGAAACCCCATTTGATTTTCAGCGCTTTACATTAGCCATGGACATACTGACATAGATAGTAACGGCTTAGATGCTTCACCGCACATCCAGGAAAGAGTGGCGCAGACTATCCTTACAAGTGTAGCAAGTAATGTCGGCCACTGATACACAAGTTGTGGGGAATGTTTGTTGGTGAGGGTCTGAGTGGTCGCAGTATGGGAAGATGACCTAGTAAAACACCTGGTACGGACGGCAAACAAGGACACCAACCTCCTTTTCTTTGTGCGATTTGTATCCTCCCGTCATTGTGTATGTATGAGTATCAAGGGGAACTTAACATATATTCGTTCTGGATTTACTCTTGTGACTAGAAACTGTATAATGTACGAAAGAGGCTAGATTAATCAAATATAATAGACTCGTTCGTATGTTAGTAGTTGGAGCGGTGATCTTTGTGTTGAGTGAGGCAGCATCACCGCCAGGCTCGCGACGACGCACGGGCCTCACTCACCCACGCCCTCCCAGCCTCACAAAAGCCTGCCCTTCATCGCCCGCGCCTCACACACGCGCCGCCCAGACTACGCCGCCTCTTACGTATTTGTGTGCTTTGTTGTCTTGGATGCTAACCAGACTTAATGCCACTGTGTGCCGCGGGACAAAGGTGATGCTGATGTTTTGATGATGTTTTGAATTGTTGTTGTAGTTGTTGTTATCATTATTATATACTATTGTTTTGTGCTACTACTACTACTACTACTAACCACAGTATTTAATAGCAATAGCTGTTAGCAGCATCAGCAACAGCAGTAACCTCAACAGTAGCAGTAGTAGTAATATTAGTAGTAGTGATAGTAGCAGTAGTAGTAGTAGTAGTGGTAGTAGTAATAGTGGTAGTAGTAGTAGTAGTGGTAGTAGTATTAGTGGTAGTAGTGGTAGTAGCAGATAACAGGTTCAAATATTACAACGTTGTGTTCTCTTTTCAGTCAACCTTACGGGGAAGGGCCGCGTGGACATGGCTCACTTCGAACTGCTCAAAGTTTTAGGGACTGGAGGTAAGACACCGCTATTTTTTCCTATTTTATTTATTCCTGTTGTTGTTGTTGTTGTAGAGGAAGTCGCGGTATGTTGGCAGATGTCCAGTGACCTCCGCTACCATTCGTGATGTCATCCTGGCAACAGCTGGCATGAAGTTTCCTTGTTACATGGAGTCCTCTTTGTCTAGGCTTTTTGCGCTATCATTTCGCCACTCTCTTGGTCACTCCTTTGTGCTGGGTTACTTTCTCGAAATATTGTATTATAATTATTATTGATTGGTCACTTTTCTCCTTGCTAGTTTTCCTCTCTTATTTATGTGTGTGTGTGTGTGTGTGTGTGTGTGTGTGTGTGTGTGTGTGTGTCAGTAATTTGTATGCAGATATTTGTTGCTTCCTAGAACGGTTGTTCTTCTACTACATATTAAGAAATGCTCAGACACAAAGGAAGTATTCCCCAAAGTGAACGCACTTCCGCCAGCCCACCAAACCCCAGGCACCCACGCACCGGGTGAAGGCCGTCAGCATGCGTCTTGGCGGGAATTCAAATACGTATCTCCCACTGTCGCCTCTTCATAACAGAGAAAAGAAGCGATAGACTATTAAATTGTTTCGAGAAAAAAGCTAAGTTTCGGAGAAAAGCGCTCCTTCCCGTGAGATGGCCTTTCCTAGAATGTGTGTGGTGGAAGCAGCCCCGCCTCCTGGCAGTGCTGTGTCAGACCTTGCCCAGTATTGACTTTCTTCCTCCGGGAAACAGGACAGTAGGTACGACTAACTTATAGTAATGTAATGACGTTTATTTAGGAGTGATTCTGTTATAATCATTTACTACATTCATACTGTGATACTGTAACGTTATCAGTGGGAAGGTTCGGTAAAGGCTCGTAGCACGGTAAATGACACCGCGACACTGTTTGATGTAAACAAACCACTTATTGAAGTTATCATTCATACTAAACTATTTTCAAAAGAGATGTAGTGGAATATGTATATTTGTGTACCGGATATACATATACACATATCAGTTTCTACGATTCCACCGCAGGACAAAGAACTCCCAAACTTGATCCGCTCATCAGCTATGTCCCCTGCCTGTTTATTCCATGCCACCCAAGAAAAAATTGACCAGACAAACATTTATTATCTTATATGACTCCATGCTTATCTATACCTGATAGTTCTTAATGGGAATAACCTGTTTACACACAACTTTTAATGGTGCTGGGTTTTGCTTCCACTCCCCGCGCCCGTCCTGTCCATTCTTCTGGAAAATACGTGTCGTATTTTCCTCACCCTTTTCCCTCAGAGTAACCCTCTCCAAATGGGATGTACCGTTTTATTTCCACACTCTATGAGTCAAATATCCAACAACATTCCTTAGAAATTTAATGAGTAAATTCATTATCGGTACACAAAGGGTTAAGTTGTCTTGTGTTGACAAATTGAGCGCAAGAAACACAGAAGACAAACACGAGACTAATAAATCATACACTGTTACACGAGCTGCTCTTATAGAAGGGGAATACGTAGTTGTACATTACGTTAGATAAGACCAGTTATTATGTTTATAGTTTGTATTTAATGTGCACATAACACACCATTTTCATTGCATACTGATAAGAAGCTATAAGCCCACACAGATATCAGTTTTTAGAGAATCGTGCGACTTTTACATTATCACTACTTGTGAACACAGGAAAAAACAATGAATCATAAGGGTGTTTCCATCAGTGAATAAGTAAAAAAAGTGTGTGTGTGTGTGTGTGTGTGTGTGTGTGTCATCAAGCATTTCGTGGTATTTACTCTTGGCTCCGCGCATTTATCGTAAAGCCCTTGGACCACCACTACTACCACCACCACCGCACCCAACTAATCATCTCTGCGGTCTTTGAAAATAGTCCTGGCGAGAAAGAACATTGTGAGGGAACAGGCAGGTGTGGGCCGGCGCGGCGCTGCTCAAAACATCGCTAAAAGTATGATGACCTGTATGTCCAAACTGAGGTTCTAATGAATAAAAGAGATCAGGTGATGCATGTACCCTACAGAAACTCGACTACCTCTTTCCAACACAAGATGACATGCATCATAGATCACACAAGATTGATTTAGACCTGTTATTATGAAACACTTTACTCTCTCACACTACGATTTCAAAGGATCGTAGTGACGATTAGCTAGGTTTTCAAGAGTGTTTCTCACGTTAATGATAATAAAGTAGTAATCTTGTTGATATGTAGAAAAGCATCCTTGAAAATCCGTTTAATTTCAATTAGAGTCTTTTGAAAGTAAAGGTGCGGGCAGAAGTTTCAAAATATGGTCCTTGCATACACATACGGACATACTCATGCACGTATCCGTGTCGCCTATTAGTAAGTCGGCTTCAAATAAACAGTTCTACGGATATGACGCCAGCGCCTGTTGATCTTGGCTGTCTATGATGTGCCCGCTCAGAAGCGCCACTTAGACACAAAACTAGGTCCACACTTGCTTCTAGGATAAATGTATATGTGGATAAATACTTGGATAAATATAGATAACAGTACATATATAGACGGGACTGGGCAATTGTAGCTCAGACTTTGTAAATCACACACACACACACACACACACACACACTGGACAAAAGAAAGAAAAGATTAGACACTAAAAGCATTGACCACCATTACTCATACAAACTTACACCGAGACTATACATTATTCACTTCTTTTGTCAGTGCATCCTATAAAACACCAAACATGCATTATTCACTTCTTTTGTCAGTGCATCCTATAAAACACCAAACATAGAGCATGTGATTGCACATACAGCATTTTTCTATTCTCTACCCTTAGGTGCCATGACAGAAAAGAAAAGAAAAAAAAAAGAGCAGAAAGTAGATCCGTGAGTATGATACATGAGGCAAATTCAAGATGAAAACCCTAAATGAAATTAATAGACAACATGTCAAGAAGAGAACAAAGAATATAAAAAATCTATGACCACAAAAAAAAAAATAGGAAAGATGTAAACTATTAAACCCTAGAATAGAAAATAATGACATAAAACAGGGTGACAGTTATGGTGATGAAAATGGTGGAAGCAGGAAGAGCTTGTAAGGAATGGGAGAAAAGAAAAGGAAGAATGAAGGAATACAGAGAGAGGAATTCATGAGAACTCTTGTGGCCATTTTCCCTTGTGAGGAATGGGAAGAAAGGGAAGGAAGAATGAAGGAATTCGAACATCTAAGAAAGGAATGAAAACTTCTCTAGTGGCCATTTCCTTAGAAGAGTTTTTCAAAGCAGGTGTTAGACTGTATTCTAAAACGCTTTGCTCTCTCACCACTACTATTTTTAAAGGCCACAGAGATGATTAGCCAGATTCTCAAGAGTTATTTTCCTGATAATAATGTGGAAATCTTGTTGATTTGTCACTAAAACCATAAAAATATCCTTAAAACCTGTCACTTTAACTAGACCCTTTTGAAAGTAGTAGAGATGCATTGCAGAAGTGTTTCAGAACAGGGACCTTAGATAGACAGTTAGATAGATAGATAGATATATTGTGCTTTGTAATATACTGTAAGAGGTCTTCATTCACCACCAGAACAAAGGCTAACTTACAGGGATTGCCACATGTAGGCCTGATGGCTTCTTGCAGCTTCCCTTATTTTCTTATGTTCAAATGTTCTGTTCATGAGACAGAGGCAAGTGGTATACAGCCATTCCCCATTTGTTTTGTTAAGTCAAGATTTTCTCTCCTCACAGCTTATGGCAAAGTCTTTCTGGTGCGGAAGATATCAGGGAAGGATGCAGGGAAGTTGTATGCCATGAAGGTTCTGAAGAAAGCGACCATCGTACAGAAGAAGAAGACAACTGAGCACACCAAGACAGAGAGGCAGGTGTTGGAGGCAGTGCGGCAGAGCCCCTTCCTCGTCACCCTTCACTATGCCTTCCAAACTGATGCTAAACTCCACCTCATCCTTGGTTAGTATTATCATTTGTGTGTCTGTGTGTGTGTGTTTGTATTTTCCCTCTCCCATGGTGAAATTGCCTCATTTTCAGCTCAGTTTCTCAGTGTTTATGGAGAATTCAAGGAGGGAAGGAAACTTTAATTGTGCATTTAAATCAATGTTGATTTTTTTGTTATTCCTTTTTTTTTTATATCTTTCTCTGTTGCATGATGAATTTATTGTTTATTTTTGTGTTGCTGTTCAGACTACGTCAGCGGAGGAGAACTGTTCACTCACCTTTACCAGAGAGAAAGGTTCCATGAGGATGAAGTCCGTCTCTACATTGGTGAAGTCATCCTTGCCCTTGAGCATCTGCACAAAGTAAGCCACATTGAGTACCTCACATTATGTACCATTGGGAAAACTCTAACCTGGTATAAGAAATTCATGAAGAAAAAAAAATTGGTAAACTATTTTGGGAGCATAGAAAAGTTTAATCCTCAATTAAAAAAAACTTCAGACACACACACACACACACACACACACACACACACACACACACACACACACACACACACACACACACACACACACACACACACACACACACACACACACACACACACACACACACACACACACACACACACACACACACACACACACACACACACACACACACACACGCACACACACACAGGGGCAGTGTTGCATTTTTATCACCCGGACTTACACCAGGTTAAGAGTATTCTCAATAGCGATTACAGAATACGCAGCTCCATTTTAACTGAAGGTTTTCTGTTTTGTTCTTTGCATTTGTTTAACGACTAGGATTCATTGCAGCTTGGTATCATCTATCGAGACATCAAGCTTGAAAACATCCTCTTGGACTCGGATGGCCACATAGTTTTGACAGACTTTGGCCTCAGCAAGGACTTCCTCTCTCATGAAACGGAACACAGAGCATACTCCTTTTGTGGCACAATTGAGTACATGGCCCCCGAGGTGGTGCAGGGAGGAGCTCACGGCCACGATCAGGCTGTGGACTGGTGGAGTGTGGGAGTGTTAACATATGAACTGTTAACTGGAGCCTCGCCTTTCACGGTGGAAGGTGAAAAGAATAACCAGCAGGAGATTTCAAGGTAAGAGTCTGCACTGAGCTTTCTTTTGGTTGAAAGATAAAGGTATGGGATGTGATAGTTCAGTAAATATCAGGCTAGATATGCTCTATTTGAACATTATTATTTTTTACTTATTTTGTTTTATTTAACTAGATTGCAAGTTTTAATGGAATGTTTTCTATTTTCACAACAGACGAATCCTGAAAACACAGCCACCGTTGCCCAGTGATCTATCGCCAGAGGTCAGAGACTTAATTTCAAGACTCCTCGTGAAAGACCCTCGCCAGCGGTTAGGGGGAGGGCCACGGGATGCACTAGAGATTAAGGACCATGTATTTTTTAAGGTTTGTATTGAGGCTGCTCACTCATACAGTACAAATTTAGCTGCAACATGGGTGATCTGAACTAAGCTGGTCATCCTCTCTCTATACCTGTTCTTTTATTCACTTTCCTTCATCCTTTGCTTACCAGTCTGTAAATGAGAAACAGGAATGGAGGAAGAAATACCATCCTTTCATATTTTCCTTTTAAAGATTACCTTGAAGTCATGTTGTGTCTTTAGTAGTGGTTGTGACCTAATGACCAAGTGGTTTATATTGATGCAAGTTTTAGATACATTTAGAAAGAAAAAAAATTGATGTAGTTTGGTTGTAATAAGTGGTAATTCCTTTTTTTCCTGACAGAAATTGAATTGGGATGACCTTGCTCAAAAGAAAGTACCTGCTCCCTTTGTACCAAGAATCAGTAATGAGTTAGATGTTAGTAATTTTTCTGAAGAGTTCACTGCAATGATACCACAGGATTCTCCAGCAATCGTTCCTCCAGATGTTGAGAAAATGTTCAATGTAAGTACCCAAATAAGACTTAATTGTATATGTATGTGTATATGTATATGTATGAATGTACGTATTTATATGAGTGTGTGTACTCGTCCAAAGATAGTATTGTTACATTATTATTTCAGGGCTACTCCTACGTTGCTCCATCAATTCTCTTCACTGACAATGTCATCAGCGACAGCCTTTTCAAGATGTCACCAGACAGAAGACCTTCCACAACCAACCTATTGGCTTGTAGCTTTAAGGTTAGTACCCAGTTTCTATTCTGCTGTTGCTGATTTACTTGTTAATTTTAATTCTTCACTATTAACTCTTTGAATGCTGTGTGCTACATCTTTCCTTAACCACTAATCACTCTGAGACATTTTTACTTGTTCTACAGCCATCTCTAATCTTTAAACTGGGTACAAATTGCAAAATCTATTCTTTTAATCCCCTTCTTTCATGTAGATGATTATAAAGATTTCATGCATTACTTCTGGTGCTGTAAATTGTTTTGTATCAGTGAAAGCATTAAAACATACTTGAATTTTTGGTGAATTGTCTCAGCGTGATTTTGACAGTAAGGGTAAATTGTCATAGTAGTAGCAGTAGTAATAATATAAGTATGCATGGCTGATGTCTTCCCCTGTGAGGGATAGACTCATTGTAAGAATAGATATATAGTTTAGGAGTTTCCCAGCTTCCTCATCTTATTAGTTTTAGTTATGTGTGAATTATATTTGTGTCTAGTTGTATGCATACTTTCTCATTTAATTATTACAGTACTTGTGATGAAAAAAAATGTATGAAATAACTCATAGACATGTATTTTTTTCAGGACTCACCATTTTTCCAAAAATATGAACTGAATCTCCGAGATAATATACTCGGAGACGGCAGCTTCAGTGTCTGTCGGGAATGTGTACAAAAGTCCAGTGGGCAACACTTTGCTGTCAAGATAGTGTCAAGAAGACTAGACTGCCAACAAGAAATCAATTTACTCCGGGCTTGCCAAGGACATTCCAACATTGTCAACCTCCATGAAGTTTTCCATGATGAGGTAAGCATCTGTTCATGATTTTCAACATTGGAAGCTGAATAATGAAAGTTGAAAATGTCTTCCATATATGCCTTTGTTTTGTGGAATTTGTTTATTGAGCACTATGTAATACCTACCACTCTCAGTTATGGATAAACACTGTTGCACTAGAGTGATTCCTGCTTGAATACAGTAATTTCATCAGACCACTCTTCCTCTACTATCTTTTAACAGTCATTGACATTCTCTCCATCTACCTATTTCTCTGTTGCCTCACTCTCTGTGGGAGCATCCCCTGAGGAGGTGGCCACAACCAGAAAAACCTCCATCCTCCTTATCTAGACCTTTCGTTCTTGCTTGTTCAACTGCATGATGTCTTTAACACACACTTCTCTACCCCATCCAAGTACTACCATCCTACCAGTAGCTTTCCTCACCTATCAGTACTTTCAACTTCACTCACTCTTTCTTTTGGATATGTCATTGATATTACACAAAATAATTTAAGTAAGAATTAGTTTAAGATCATATTATTTTCTTCTCCTTGCATTTAATCATTGTATGCCTGTATCTAATTCATGTTGGTTTCACAGGCACACACCTACATTGTGATGGAGCTCCTTGGAGGTGGAGAGCTGCTTCAGAGGATCAGGAAACACGAGAGGTTCACAGAGGCTCAGGCTTCAGTCATCATGAGGAATCTGGTGTCAGCAGTTCACTACATGCACAGAAAAGGCATCGTTCACAGAGACCTAAAACCAGAGGTGAAGAGTTAGGAGAGGGAGAGGAAATATGTTGGGAATTAATGGAATGGGAGGGAATAAAAATAGAAAAGTGGTTGGTGTTGAGGATAGACAGAAAAGAGAAGAAAGGAAAGGTGAAAAAAAGGAAATTTTTTTGCATTGATTTTCCATCAGCTTATTTTAAAGAATTTATTGCATGGAATATTGATCTCCATAATTTGTATGGCCTTTATAAACTATGAATTTATTCCATTTAGATATTATCCTTCTCCGAGGCCATTCTAATCTAAATATCTTTTCACAGAATCTCTTGTTCAAGGATTCTTCTGAAGATTCAGTTATTAAGATTGTGGATTTTGGGTTTGCACGTTTGATGCCTGACAAGGAAAAGGATGGCAGCATGAAGACACCGTGCTTCACTCTTCACTATGCAGCGCCAGAAGTGTTGCGGCAAGCAGTGCAGAAGGGAGCAAATGGCTATGATGAAACATGTGACTGGTGGAGCTTGGGTGTGATTCTAGTAAGTCCAAAAATAAATCTTTAGAGGATGATGTCAATGAATGTAGCTCATAGGATCTTGTCAAGTGTTCACCATGTTCATCTGTACTAGTCTTCACAGTTAGTATTGTGTCTAGCTTTTATATTAGATCATCATATAACCTGAAGTAGAGACACTGACCTAAGGTAACAAAAAGGAAAAAAAAAAAAAGGGGGAGAAGGATTCACTGAGGTGGCAGTCCCTAAAGAAAGGTGAAAATAGGATCATGCAAAATTAGAGGATAAGTGTCTTGAAACCTCCTTCTTGAAAGAGTTAAAGTCAGAGGAAGAGGGAAATACAGAAGCAGTCTGGGAGTTCCAGAGAAAACCTGTTGTATTCTAATCCTTTCACTGTGACTTACTGCAATTCATATCCCTAAATGCATTCCACAAAATATTTACAAGCATCTACAAGAAAAGGATTTAGTCAGTTTTTCAATATCAAGGCAGTAAAATGTTTTGAGATGGCTGTAGAACAAATGTCTCAGAATGGTTTGTGATTATTAAAAAACAATATGCTGAATTGCAGTATAAGGTCTAAGATTTGTTATATGATTAATGTTGATAGTATTTATGAATATTGTTCTAATTACTTGTGCAATTTCATTTCAGTACACAATGTTGTCAGGGAGAGCCCCATTCCAGTCAAGAAGTAAAGATGACACCTCAGCATCAATCATTGCTCGGATAAAGGATGGAAGTTTTGACATGTCAGGACCAGAATGGGTCTCTGTCTCCTCACAGGCTAAGAAACTTATCAAAGGTAAAATATCATTCACAGTTTTGTTGTTTGATTTACTCCATTTCTTATCTAATGCTTTTTCTAGATTATAAAATACATCTTTTTTCTTCAACTTAATTTGCAAGCAGTTTTTCAATTCCATGAATTTAAGATCTCATTTGTATAACCACTCCCTGTCCCTCACTAATTTTGCTCCTTGTTATATGCATTCTAATTTAGGAATATTATTATTATTACTGTTTAGTGTTATGAAAGTGTACTAGCTGTGTGACTAACCCCCGTAAAGTGAGAGCTGGGTTACTTTCTCTTCTCTGTTGGGTGCCAAGGGACAAGAGAGTGGTGTGAATGAGTGTGAATGTGAAAATTGTGTGCCTTGTCTTGGCTACCCACCTTTTTGGAAAAGACAGCTTTGTTATATGTATGTATGTATGTTATGAAACTGATATGAAGTACTAATCATATCCTTCTCCTCCAGGGTTATTGACGGTAGATGCTTCAAGGCGTCTCACCATCACTGAGTTGCTGCAGGATGAGTGGCTTCAGGGAGGCCCTCCTTATTTATTTTCAGCAACTCCCCTCATGACACCCACTATACTCAGTGCTCGGCCCACACTCACTGGACCAATCTCTGCTGAAGCTGGAGTCAAACAAGCTTTTCATGCATTCCACATGGCAACTAGGGAAGGATTTCGCTTACTAGTAAGTTTGATTGGAGTTCATGATAAAAATTCAAACATATTGGAGTTCATGATAAAAATTCAAACATAATCCTTTACTGTAGGGTAGAGGTTGTGTTCCTTAGTAAACATATCCTACAGTTGTCAATTTTTCTACAATGGTGCATTACAGTGTGCATTACATGTCAAAAAATGGTGGCTATACAAGTCCCTACTTGCTCCTGTCCCACCATCTCATAATCATACAATGAACATAATAATGCATAAGTACAATATATATATATATATATATATATATATATATATATATATATATATATATATATATATATATATATATATATATATATATATATATATATATATATATATTTTCCTTATCCTCAGCAGACCTCCATACTTTCTTTTTCTTGCTATTCAAAGATAAAGCTATAGAAAATATGGACACATTACTATAGTGTACATGAGGTCTATCCAGAAGGTACTTAGCAATGTCATGTTTATGAAAAGTAGTCTACTTATGGCTGTGGCCTCAGTCCTCTTCAAGGTACTTTCCTTAAGACTTTATTACACTTATCCCAGTGTGGCAGTCAGCAAACTTCATAATTGCTGCCAGGTGACTTGTTATGTCATTCTTCCTTGGCCTGAAATCTTCTCCCTTTTGATGGAATACTAATATTGGGAAAAAACAGAAGAGTTGTATAGGAAATAAAGGAAGGCTGACAAACATGGCTGCAATAATCTGTGGAATTCTTAGAACTTATTCTCTTACTCTGTTGCAAATTTCCCCTGATTGCAACCCACAGTATTAAAAATCTGTAGGATTTCTACTTGTTGAAAGTTTTGCAGAATATAGATGACTTTCAACAGATTCTCAGTCAAGTTAAAAGCTTTGATACTAAAACTGTATCTGGACTTTGCTCATTGAATTGTCCATCAAAACCACCTTAACCATTCAAGTAGTATTTGTGGACAATTGTCACTTTTAAGGAAAGCATGGAGTCAATCTTCATTCTACAACCTGCCAAAAATATGGATAAACTTCACAGATGGAAGCAAGGATCACATTGGACTATCCTTCCATGAGCAATACCATTTATTACAGGCATTAAAATGCTTAGCAGTTTTAAAGAGAAATTTTTGGAGGAAAGAAAGCATAATGTCAGTAAATACAATAAATATTTAGATGAAAAGGAGACATATTGAGTAAAAACAATAGCAGAAATTGTGCTTGTAATCTTTGGTTTACTGGTCAAGAAAATGATAAAGCAGTAAACATCCACTCCGGAAAAAACTAAAAGTCACGATGTCAAGGCATGTATGGAAGATGAAATTCCTCCTCTCAGCTTCTGCTTCATAGACTTACTCTGTCCAGATAGTCTAAGCTTTGAAGTCTAAATGCTATTATTGACTAAGTTTCACAATGTCTGCATAAAAAAGAAACAATGCAGTTTCATATAAAGCTACAATTGTGGTAACACTATCACCTAAAAGGTATTTTGTAACATTGGTGGAGTTTTAATGAGTAATTTGAATGTGATGCTGATGATTTAACATTTTCTTCAAGGATGTGAGTAATGCAAGACTTGCTCAGCGTCGAAAGAACAAGAAATCCTCCACAGATGCCCGAAGCCATTCTTCTACCTCATCCCTCTCCTCTACCTCATCTGCGTCTTCCCTTAACTCCACTTGCACACCAAGCAAGTCAGACCGCTGCAGTTCCTCATTAGGTGCAACTCCAAAGAAAGAAGAAAGCATATTTGACTTCGGAGAAGCAAAAGTGAAAGCATATCTTTCAAGCATAGATTCTCCCTCTGAGACATCTTTCCCAGTAACTCCAAGCATGGTTTTGACATTACCAAGCCAACAATCAAAATCCACAGCAGGCAGTGGTCATGGATCTTTTGACTTCCCCAAAGAAAATAGGACTGGTGAAACTGTACCTAAACCTAAGAGTAATGCTAGTGTGCCTCCAGAGGAAAGTTCTTTAAGTGCTTCTAAGGTGTCTTACAACAAAGAACAGTGCCTTGCATTTAAGAAACAAGATGGTTGTGATATGGAACAGAATGTATTACATTCTAAATGCTCTGGGAGCTTACAGAAATTCTTCCCTAGTGACTTTACTGGACCACAAACACGTTCACGGAAAAGAAAGTTGGAGAAAATGAGTGAGGGTGATGTAACCATAGTCAAACACATGTTCAAAGGTAGAAACACTAGAAGTAAAAGATTTGATACTATTGTGATTGATGATTGATGAGTGAGAAACTTCTAGGCATTACAAAAAAAAACTTTCCAGATTAGCTTTAGAATTTTATCTATATCTCTTACTATTTAAAGATCAGAGAAAAGTTTATTATATACAAGAATACTATATTATGTAACTGACCTGATGTATTATATTGTGCAATCCAAAAATACCAAAATAAAATGCACTTTACAGTAAACTTACTATTGCATATCTTAAAAGACCAAGTTGAGGATGAGATGTGTGTGTGTGTGTGTGTGTGTGTGTGTGTGTGTGTGTGTGTGTGTGTGTGTGTGTGTGTGTGTGTGTGTGTGTGTGTGTGTGTGTGTAGTGGCAGGATGTTCAAGACCAAAAGAAGTCCACTCTGGCTTTGGTGATCATCTTAGCCTGATCAATAAAGGTGCTGGACTCACATTTCCAGGACTGTCCTGGGAGAGGTTTGATCTCCAACAAAAGCCATTCATGGCCAATTTATCTCACCTTCAGATCAACTTCTCAGTATCTCCATATGTATGTGTTTGTGTGTAAGAAAAAATTGGGGTGTGTTGTCTTGGATAGCATCTTTGCAGGACTGTCAGCCTGGAAACGACATGATGGTTGGGCAGTCTCCTCATTCCTTCACCTCTGTTACATCCTGTTATTTATAGGTACAGGTTATAAAGTGGGTGTTGTGCCCTGCAACCAGAGATGTGGCCATTTCCTGTATGTGTTCCACTATGGCATTCACCAGCAGTACCACACCATAGAGTGTTGTTTCTTCCTTACACAGACCACCTAAAGAACATTCACAAACTTAAACATTAGCAGTGCTTCTTTCTGTTTAAGTCCTGTTACTCCTCTCAAAACCTTCAAACAGTGCTAAAAAGCCTGATATCTTCATGGTACCACTTGAACATTCATGCACTAGTTGAGTATCTTGTGTGTAATTTTATGATGAAAGGTTTCTAGTGCAGGGACAGTTATTTATAGGCATTTTTACATTATTTTTACTGTACAACCATCCAAAAGGCATTTAGCTCAGTGTTAATGCAACAACCACACAGTACTGAATGTAGGGTTTCCTGTTTCATTAGAGATTTCTCTGCAGTGGTGTTTTCAATACAAGGAGTGTTTTCCATAGTTATTTTCTTTATTTTGAGGGCTTGCTATATCCTGCAGAACTCTAAAAATACATAAAATTAACTTCCCACCAAAGCACAATATAGACACTTCCATCAGCTGTAACATTACTGCTAATACTGCAACATTCTTCCTGATGGGAAGCACACACATTAACAATAACACATGTTACAAAAAACTACACCAAACATATTAAGCTCAACATTTTTGTATAATAATTTTTATAAACATGAATGAGCAAAAATGGTTCTAGGATAAAAGAGGAAAAAAATGACAGAACACTACAGCATAACAGTACAAATGCCAGGTGTGTCTCTTTTCTCTTATTCCTTATTTACAAGGATTAAAGCTGTTACCTTAGAGATCATAAGAAGTGGGATGGTACAGTTCACTAAGCTGCCGGTACACATAGGATGGTGCAATACCTCGACTGAAATAAAAGAGATTTAAATGGTCAGCAGCCATTATTTAAAGCTAAGTGAGTAGATGTGCAAGATAAACAGGGTACAGTAAAATCCCTCTTATCCGGCATCAACAGGACCGCCGACATGCCGGATACCTGAATATTGCCAGATACTTGAATAGAAGTGAAATTATGTCCACAATCACCACCCTACACTCACATATCTTACCATAACAAAGATCAGCTGATCTTAATCAGCAGCTGATCTGATCAGCTGCTTAAGTGTAAGCACAACACACTTCCTCTTTTCTAGAACTTTAGGCATGATGAAAGCATCAGGTGATAAACAGTGCACACGTGGGACTGAGTCACTGAGTAAACACAGTGCAGTGGGGAGCGGGTGGCGCGAAGCAGTGCGCTTTGGTGGCGAGGGTACAAAGTATGCCTTGCGTGGGAATTTTAATTGATTTTATGAGTACACATTGATTTTTTATTGATTTTAAGGCTCGGGGAAAAATGTGCCGGATACTTGAAGCTGCCGGATACTCGAATGCCGGATGAGAGGGATTTTACTGTATAATAAATTGAGTAAGTTATTTATCTCACTCATAAGTAAAACATAAAGGCCTTTCATTTTATGCATTTAGGATCAGAAGTTTTACTGGGAGATGAAGCACAGTGCTAAATAACAGTTTCTGCATAAAGTTGACAAATACTGATGTCTCCTGAGGCCAGCCCAGGCCCAAGAAGAAAAGCAAATAAAAAAATTAAATGAACCCCCAACATCACACCTTGAAAGGACCACACAGTCATATGAACAACAGAAACTCACTTGTTAGTTATGAAACTGGTGACATTTTCTGGAGGAACGTAATCTAGCTTAGTCAGTGCAGTATTTACAGATGGCGAAAACTTTGTTCCCTTTGGGATAATAGAAGTGCTGCTTTCGTGGCTTATTTCTTCACAGCCCATCAAGCTAAATTTGTATGTGGGAGTGCACACATACAGCTGAAAATAAAGATTTGTGACAATAAGCAAAATGCACAATTCATGCCATGATTTTCAATATTATATAGGTACTGATCTGACAGTATCTAGCTCCACATGAGATAGGTTGAGGTTTGAGAAAGGACCATCCAATACTCAAGACGAGGAATGTATATCCACCTACATGAAATAAAGATGTGGAAAAGGAATGTATGAAAAACTGGAATCAAGAATTTCTGTGAGAATAAAATGGTATGTACTTTTGTGATACCTTCCCTTTTCAATTTGCAACGATAAATATGTATCAAATACTGCCCAAGTGAAAGAGGTATCAGGATAATGACTAACAAATAAAACTTACTGGAACAGAATAAAACTTTGCTGCTGAGGCAAGAGAAGCTGCACCAACAAAGGTCTTAATGCCTCCGTTGCTCACCACTGTCTTGGTGCCAATGATGACCTTGTTGACACGTGACATGATGGGGAACACTGCAGAGTCTTGAATTAATGTTGTCTGAATTCCAGCAGTACATAAAGCTTTTGCCATTGGGTGACCCTGCACAAGTAAAAGATGTATTGAGAACATTAGAACATAAGAAAATAAAGGAAGCTGCAAGAAGCCATCACCCCTACATGTGGCAGTCCCTGTGTTATGTATTTTGCATATCAGACATGATGATGTGAAAGAGACACATAAAACATCTTACATCATATTTAGGGGCACATTCAGCAACAATAACGTGGAATTTCCTTTGTTTGGCTGCCTTGGTCAGGAAGGCCAAGACCAGTGGACACATTCCACACGTCATAATGACCTCATCATTGTGAATCTTGCTTACACCTTGGGCAGCTATCAATTCTTGGCTGAAATAAAAGGAATCAATATAATACTGGTAACAAACAATGTAAATGTCCCAAATGTCACTGTAATCTTTACTCTATGATTACTACCTTTGTTCAATCTCAGCTTTCTGTTCAGCAATGGCCTCAAGTACTCTGTCCTGCAGCTCTGGAATAACCTCTGTGCATTTTGGGAGATCTCCACATGCAGGGTCTACTAGCATGGACTGTGAGAGGCTTGGGTACTCCACACCTTGGTTCTCACCACGTAGTGTATTGTATTCATCAATTACTATCTGCGTGAAGAATAAAAATAACTTAAAATATATACTTCAAGAACTAATGGGAGTTTAAGACAGCCTATCTTATCTTAAACTGCAACATTGGTTGGGGTGAAAAATAGAACCTTTTGCCATAAGACAAAAAAAATTTATTTTATCAATGCTTAAAAGTGTGTTCTAATTTCATGACATAATTAGATTACAGTAGTGTACCAAAGTACAGGTCAACCATCACTAATACAGCAAATCTTTGCTGGCGTAATTTAAATTTTCCTGGGTTGCCACACCAACCTGCTGCTACTACTATTTATTGGAATGATAAAATGTACTAAAATCTTTTAACACAAAGTAGGGAAAAATGGACTGAGAAAGCAGTGTAATAGAGAAACAGAAGCAGTACAAGAATAACAGAAGCAAGGAGTGGATGACCTAAGAAGCGTTATGAAGCAAAATAGGTCATAAAAAGAAACTACTTGCTGGCATCACTTCCAAAGGGAAGCCATTCCAATTTGTTTTTCTCCATTTATTGTTAAACCTGCTCAATTTTAGCTCCAGGCATGGCTCCAGTGATTCAAGGAGATACTTCTCAGCGTGTAAAACACAAACACTGTACATTACCTACAAAAGATAAGACTGAACTTCTGGAAACCTAACATCAGCGTGTCTGTACAAAGCTTGTGTGAATTATACAGCACTGGCTCTTCGACAGTTTACGGCATGAAGAAAATGAAAGAAAAATTCCCTAGTTTCTTTGCTAACAGTGTTGGCTGTACTGATACTATTGGTATTGGCCATAAATTAAGTATCAGTATTGGCAGAAAAAGTGGTATCAGTACCTATTAATCAACTTGTACTGATTTATGAGATATTTTAAAGGTAGGATGTGGTGGTTAACAGTTGAGTTAAATGTATCCTAACCTCTCTATAATCTGGCAAAATCACTAATCTGGCACCCTACAGGTCCCAATGATGCTGGATTAGTGATAGGTGACCTGTAATAGCAAAAGCAACAGTAATTTTTTAAGATAGTATTACTTGGTATAGATTTTATTTTTCAGATTTATTGTGAAAAAAATTTACCACTGTTTGTATACCTATTTCATATTTCTATAACTGTGTGGAAGAAAAGCCGAAACAAAGGCCATGGATACAACAGCAGACAGTGAAAGGTTTGTGCACTTACTTTTATGACACGTTGCACCATGTTACAGGGTGTTGTTTCCCAAGGCATTTTGGCCTGTACCGAGGTTCCCACATTGCGAAGTAAGTTTAGTAGGTCACTGAGAAGAATGCATGGTATTATTTTAGGAGAGGATAATAATGCTTTACACATTTATGAGTACTGTTTTTTGGATACTGAGAAACTTACTACTGATGTTCTTGTAGCAAAGTAATAGTTTCCATGATATAGGTAATTTGTGTTAGGTGATGCACATAGGTTAGGTTAGGCTAGGTTAAATTAGGTTAAGTTCAGGTGAGGTTAGGTTAGGAATGCCTTCTTTAAAGCTATCATCTCCATTCAAGTACTTAAAATTACTATTATTGTGTTCCCTGCTCATAAAACCTACTTCCCAACAAATCCCCAAGATTATAGCAGGATGAGGGGAGGACACATAAAATGAAATATTATTGAGTTGCTTTATGTTCAAAATCGTCTATAAAAAGAGAAAGGACAATAACAAATACCATAATTTTGTACTCGAAATGCAGTTTGGCCCTATTGTAAAGTTACCGAACACGCATCTCATTACACAGAAGTAGAAAAAATATATTTACAGAAATTGATAACAGCAATTGCTAATTATTCTCCCATCAATTCTACCCTTCTCTCTTTGTACAAAATGAGCGTAGCAACTCACCTTCCAGTCTTCCAATGAACGCTGCCAACTATACACTCCATGAGATATAAACTTTCTTCTGCCTTTGCTTGTTCAGTATCATATTTCCTGGAAAAAGAAACATCATCAGCCCTCTTCTCACAGTCCACAGACCAACAGACAGGAAGGATGTCTACCTGTCATGGCCTACACCAGTGTGTACAAGCAGATGGAGATGCTGGGAACTTGACTGTCCTGCTAATATTGTGCAATCCTGCGTTTAATCACCTCTCGTAGTGTTTGAAGTAAGTGCCAAGTCACACAGCATACTTACTCGAACCTAAGCTTATCAATAAACTCCCTTTCTGAAAGCTGGGCCATGCTGAGGGATGTAAACACAAGCTCTAGTATTGTTGCTGATGGTGAAATGATCCCTGGTGCGAGGTGCGAACACTCCTTGCTCTGAACGGTGTGTAATATAAGTGTGTGTGTGTGTGTGTTCACTATTATCTTTTTTTTTTCTTCTCCTGTCTCTTTCTTCTCTTTTTATCTTTCTCTCCTCCGATTCTTCCTTCCTCATCTTTTTCTTCTCTACCTCCTCTTCCTTTCCCTTCCTTTTCCTTCCTGTGAAACATATCTACATGGAGTTGAAGGCAAACTAGTAAAAGTGATTCTGTTAAGGCTGCTGAAATAAGGCTTACTGCATTCATGGTGGAACACAGTATAAGTTTCCGTGTGGCCGATCATCTGTGTGAAGTCCTGAAAGGTTGCTTCTCTGACTCCGCTATTGCAAAGGAATTGAAAATGAAAAGAACAAAATGTCAAAGAGTGTGTGGTAATGTTATGGCACACTCTCACAAACAAGAGCTCATTAACATCTTGAAGCAGAACAAGTTCAGCATTCTTGTGGATGAATCCACAGATATATCGGTCTCTCAGAATTTATGCATCATGGTAAGAGTGGTTGAAGGAAATGCTGTTGTCACCAAATTTTGGGATTTAGTGCCGTTATTTAGTAGTGATCCTAGTAAAGCTAATGAAGGTGCTACAGCTGCCAGGTTGTTTTCAGAGATAATGAAAACATTTACTGAAAATGGTATACCTACTTCTAATATCATTGGCTTTGGTTCTGATGGATGCAGCACTATGATGGGGCCTAATAACTCTGTGAGTAGCAGGTTAAAGGAACTTTACCCAGGAATCTTTATTATGAAATGTGTGTGCCATTCTGCCCATATATGTGCCTCTGAAGCATGCAAACAATTACCTGATGCTATTAAACAACTAGCTCATGATGTCCACAACACATTCAAGAACTCTTCAAAACGATTGGCACAATTTGTAGAATTTCAAGAGTTTGCCGGGGCTCAAAAGCTTAGGATTTTATTGCCATCTAGAACGCGCTGGCTTTCCTACACGGCTGTTGTGAAAAGGATGCTTGAGCAGTGGAGCCCTCTTCAGATGTTCTTTACTGAATTAAATTTTCAACAGACGAAAACTTGTGGTAGCACAGTTAGAAGTGCTTATGAACAACTGCACAATCCATTTACCAGGCTTTACTACTGCTTCCTTTCTTCAGTATTACCAAAATTTACTCAGCTGAACCTTTTATTTCAAAGTGAAAGAGTGGTCATAACTGAATTGCACAAGCAAGTTTGTAATTTATATAAAGTATTGCTACTGATGTACATGAACCATGAATACATTGTGAAAACCATGCTTTCAAAAGTTGATCCAAGATATCAACGTGAGTTCCTGATGCTAGAGCAGGTGTATTTGGGTGCATCTGTCTTAAAAACAATAACAGACAATCCAGAATTAAGCAAGCAAAAAAAGGAAATGTATGAGTTTCGCTTCCACTGCAGATTATTTTGGATAGTAGCAGCAGAACAGATCAGGAAGAGATTTAATTTCGGAGATGAAGTCCTTTCAAGAATGCATATGCTGGAGCCAGCCAGTGTTCTAGGCATCCAGGGCAAAGTGCAAGAGCACAGTTTGGTGCCCCTCGCGACACACCTTCCCCGAATCATTGCCCAGGATGATTCTACCCTCCAGCAACTGGACGATGAGTGGAGGAGGTTTGCCGTAGAAGATTTGCCTGAATCCATTACCAACATGGCGAAAAAAGTGGACAAAAGCAATTACAACCAGCCTGATAAATTTTGGTGTGCCATAAAAACTCTGGAGGATAGTGATGGAAACCCCAAGTTTAAGCTTGTTTCAGACTTTTCACTAGGATGTCTTTCTTTGCCTCAAGCTAATGCTGACTGTGAGCGCTGCTTCTCTAGTGTAAACCGTGTGACAACAAAAGACAGAAATAAGCTAAAAACAGAAACCGTAAGAGACATCATCCTAGCGAAGCAGTGTGTTGCTTCCACATCAGCAGTGACTGTACGACCTTCAAGCCATCAAAGTCAATGATAAAAAACATGACATCAAGAGTGCTATATTCCTCCAATGAAGAGAGTGCCGGGCCTGCTGACGACGTGCCGGATGTATATATAGAAGAACAAGACGCACACACACACACCTCTCTCCTTCGAATTTGCTTAAAGGAAATGCAGAAAATTCCTGTAATACTGAGTGCTTCTCTGGTCAGGCTATCCTTCACTGAATATTTAGAACGAAGCTTCGAGATACGAGCTGAGAATCCGTTTTTAGTGTTTTAAGGCAGTTCTAAGTGTTTCTAGGTGTTTTTTTAAGTTGTTTTAATATTGTTTTGAGTATTGTAAGCTTGTGGAAGGAGGGAGAAAGCTTACATACAGTAATAAGGCCGAAAAAATGCTTAAATTGAGAGTTTTAAGTTAGCCTAGCGTATATTAAGCTGTTTTAAGTATTTTAAGTTACCAGAAGAGAGGAAGCTTAAGTTTAATGCTAGGATAAGGAAAAAGTTTATTTCTTGCATTAGGAAGAGAGAAAAGCTTAATATTACCACCTCCCCCCCCAGTGAGCCAGTACCCTAGTGGCAGCCCTGATCGTCCCCCTCCCTCCTCCTCCTCCTCCTCCTCCTCCTCCTCCTCCTCCTCCTCCTCCTACAGCGAAGAAGACGTATAATCACTGGTGGAAAAATAGTATTGTTGTTGTTTTTGTTGTTTTGTTGTTGTTGTGGTGGTGGTGGTGGTGGTTCGTCTCTCTCTCTCTCTCTCTCTCTCTCTCTCTCTCTCTCTCTCTCTCTCTCTCTCTCTCTCTCTCTATCTATCTATCTATCTATCTATCTATATATATATATATATATATATATATATATATATATATATATATATATATATATATATATATATATATATATATATATATATATATATATATATATATATATATACACGGTCGTCTGCTTGTCACCCAGCCGACGACCGTAGGTGAATAACACACACACACACACACATTATTGTCACTGTCATTTCTGGCAGTGTTATTCATTTATAATTTTTGTTGAAAATTATCATTATAACTAGTGTGTATGTGTGTGTGTGTGTGTGTGTGTGTGTGTGTGTGTGTGTGTGTGTGTGTGTACGACTGGGTGATGGTTGTTAGAGAGAGAGAGAGAGAGAGAGAGAGAGAGAGAGAGAGAGAGAGAGAGAGAGAGAGATTGTCAAATTTATAACAGTTCATAATAGTTTCCCTAAAATGTCAACACTTGTAATCGTGTTTTGTGCAATACATATCCTTGCCACCTCTATCATCTTAACGTCCTACATGAGACAACTGTCAGGATAGTCACAAATACTAAATACCCACACTCGCTGCCCACACACTCAGTAACACTTAGAAACAACGGTCATCATCTATTTAGGCACAACCAGGCGGCTTGCTCGCGGCGGCCACCATCTGTTAATGTACGTAGGAAGCAAGATATGGAACAATTACGTCCCCATACACATTAAACACATTACAACTTTATCATCTTAAAAAAAAAAAAAATAATAATATATATATATATATATATATATATATATATATATATATATATATATATATATATATATATATATATATATATATATATATATATATATATATATATATATATATATATATATATATATATATATATATATATATATATATATATATATATATATATATATATATATATATATATATATATATATATATATATATATATATATATATATATATATATATATATATATATATATATATATATATATATATATATATATATATATATATATATATATATATATATATATATATATATATATATATATATATATATATATATATATATATATATATATATATATAGTTTTTTTTCATTTTCAGTTTCAGTTTCATTAATTACAATATTGATAATATTAATAATAATAGTAATAATAATAATAATAATAATAATAATAATAATAATAATAATAATAATAGTAATAATAATGATAATTATAATGATATTATTATTATTACTATTATTGTTATTATTATTATTATTATTATTATTATTATTATTATTATTATTGTTATTTTTATTATTATTATTATTAACAAAAATGTTATGTTGGTATATTTTTTGTGATAAATGTAGTTATAAAAATTTAATAGTTTCAGTTTTGTTTAATAATTGAAGCCATTCTGTGCATGATGTTAACTTTTTCCTGGTGATACCTTCGTTGCTTTTCAATTATATATGTTGTCATTAATTCTTATATTCTTTTTTTTTGTGCTTTTTTTTTCGTTTATTTTATTTGATGTATTCATTTACTTTTTTTTTTCAATGATGGCATTGAGCTGTGCTTATTAAGGGGTATTTTTCAACATAACTGATTGGCTGTCAACCTATAACAAGCATATCGTAGTATTTAAAGAGATCATTTCAACTGGAGCCTTTTGAGGGTGTGGGGACTGGTAGTTATGAGGGGGGGATAAAGAGAGTGGGAGGGAGAGAGGAAGAGAGAGAAAGACAAAGACAGGGTGGTACGCGGCCTAACGGATCCCTCCATTTCATTTCAAACCGGCGAGCGAGCAGGTGTGGAGTGTTGCCGCTGGTGTGGACTGCTGGCGACCTGCGTGACAAAGGAAGGTTTGGGTGAGTGTAGAATTGAATTGTACCTCTCTGTTGCCAAATGTCCGTTGGTTTGTGGGTGGACTCCACTCTTATCACCTTTACTTATCTTATTCGTCGGTATGTTCTTGTACTATTCTATATGTTGAATTATTCGTGTGTGTGTGTGTGTGTGTGTGTTGCTGTTCTCTCCTTTCTGTTCCTCCTCCTCAAACCTCTGTTCGATTTTTTTTTTCTCTCCCTCCTTTTCCTCCACCATCTTCTTAGTACCATCTTCTCTTTCCTCTTAATTCCTCCTTTAAATAATAGAAAGGTTTTTTTTTTCCTTTTACTTTCATTACAAGAATGATTGCGCGCTTATGTTGATGTTTTGAGCGTTTTTTTTTTCCTGTTTTCCGTTCCCTCCCTTCTCTTCCTCCTCCAGACCCCGCTGTTCTCATTCATTTTTTTCCTCCTCCTCACTCTTCTTTCGTTTTCTTCTTTCTATTAATTCTTCCTTCTCCTCCTCCCATACTACGCTACCGGTCGTTAAAATTTAAACGCTAAGGCAGAGAATGTTGTGCCTTTATTTATCTTTACAAATTACAGCTTAGAAAGCGATAAACAGACAATGTGAGTAGTGTTTGCAAGTGCTATGACAAATTGTGTGGTGATAGTGCAAACACCGAGACGATTAAAACTCTCTCTCTCTCTCTCTCTCGCTCTCTCTCTCTCTCTCTCTGTGTGTAATTAACAGTCATTGTGGACTTTAATGATTCCAGTGATAATTTAACAAGGAGAAACTGAAAAAAAGACATTCTTGATCTAATTAATCATCTGTGGCCTTTCAAACGAATAAAAAATCCTGGAACACCACACACACACGCGCACACACACACACACACACACACACACGCGTGAAGTCATGTGTGTGAGAAGGATCCGGGTCAAATGTTGATGAGTTTTCAGTGTTTACAATAGGTGGCATTTGTCAAGCAGGGTGAGGTGAGCAGAGGAAAGGCTCCAAGTGACTGCAGGTGTGTGGCACGTGTGTGGAAGTGACTGCAGGTGTGTGAGAGACTGTGTTAGGTCAGGTGTTCACTTCATATTCATAGCATAAATCCCCTTTATTGTTATTATTATTATTTATTATTTTTTTATTTATTTTGTTATTTATTTTATTTTATTTATTTATTTTTTTAATGTTTGGCCAAAGTGAAGTGCGTGTTGTAAGGCCATGTCTGAGTCATCTCCCAGTTTTTCTCTCCCCCCTCTCCCCTTCCCACAGCTGCTAACTCAGTACAGGGGGAGTGAGGGGAGGTGTTCCACTCCTACCGCTCTTGTAGACAGGATGAAATGAAAAGCTTTTGTGTTAACTGCTCTCCTCTAAGTGACTGTCTTTAGCCTGGTAGTGATGGTGGTGATCCTGGTGGTGGTGGTGGTGGTCCTGGTGGTGGTGGTGGTCCTGGTGGTGGTGGTGGTCCTAGTGGTGGTGGTGGTCCTAGTGGTGGTGGTCCTGGTGCTGGTGGTGGTCCTGGTGGTGGTGGTGGTCCTGGTGGTGGTGGTGGTGATGGTCCTGGTGCTGGTGGTGGTGGTGGTCCTGGTGGTCGTCCTGGTGGTGGTGGTGGTGGTGGTGGTCCTGGTGTTGGTGGTGCTGGTGGTGGTCCTGGTCCTGGTCCTGGTGGTGGTGGTCCTGGTGGTGGTGGTGGTGCTGGTGCTGGTGGTGGTGGTCCTGGTGGTGGTGATGGTGGTGGTCCTGGTGGTGAGGGGAGGTGTTCCACTCCTACCGCTCTTGTAGACAGGATGAAATGAAAAGCTTTTGTGTTA